>NC_085876.1:33029378-33044378 GCF_034702125.1 Engraulis encrasicolus
GTGTGCGTGTGTTGAGCACATGTTCACTGACCTTGCATGACCCAGTATTCTCAATTATACTCATATTCGCTCAGTCACAGAAGAGAGAGAGAGAGAGAGAGAGAGAGAGAGAGAGAGAGAGAGAGAGAGAGAGAGAGATGAGTTCACAGTTTGTGTGCATGGCTCGTGTGTGTGTGCGTGCGTGCGTACGTGCGTGTGTGTGCTTTTCTGTGTGGACCTCGTTATTTCCTCTGGCCTCATTTGCTGCTCATTTATGGTCTTTTTCAATCAAGCATTACCCCGAATTCCTGTTATGGAGAGGACAGGAGACAATAGTGTGCCATACAGTAGCGTACGCATGCCGTTATCCACTCGGGATGAGCTTAGCCTTGGCCTTCCATAAACCGTCCGCTCAGTTATCATTTCCTTACACGTACACGTCCAATCGTTGTAGTTAGAGACGGTTTTATGAATAGGCAGACCAGGCAATTTCCCACCAAATCAGTCTTTGCTGGTAAATACGGGCAAAACAGCGTTTATTTTGCCCAGGGCCCTCAAACTGCTGGCTATGGTTAGGTGCTGTAAGCCCTATACCTTGTGACTGATAGAAGAAAATATTGTCAAGAAATGTTTGGCAATCTTAGAAATTACATTTGCAATACAAGTAGGTTATACAGTATTTTCAGGATGCCTAGTGTAGATGGGGTCTGTCGCAGAGGTGGCCACCTTCAATAGGCCTATACAATGCAGGGAGAAATCCTGGTTTGTGTTCATAGTACAGTACTGACCTTGGAGGACTTTATTCATTTGAAGTGGCCCCTCGAATGAGAAAAGTTCCCCACCCCTGCTTCAAAGCCACTACTGTAAGATTGCAGGGACTGGAAAGGAGGCTACAGGAGTGAGGAGGAGAAAAGAGGATATGAAGGGAGAACGTAGGAGGGATGAAGGCTACTATGGAGATAAAGAGAGATCAACAGGCAGGTTATCTGTAGTAGCCTCATAGTGCTATTCCTTACTATTGCTTGAAAAAACATTACTACCGTAATACTGCACAACTACGACATTACACCAAGTCTTTACAGTAGTGTGCATTTACTCTAGAGATGCACCGGATCCTGATTTTAAGGATCCTGCCGGATACCGGATCCACTGCTTAAGATCCTGTCGTATCCGGAACCGGATACCGGATCCTACGAAAGGGTTGAAACACATAGTCAACTCGCACATGTGGGCCCTTTTTATTATGTTGGCTCAAACTATTTGTAAGACTCATTGGCTTACTGCCACACTGCCTTCAACGGCCGCTTCCAAAGGGCTTTCACTCTATGCAGCGGTTGGGGTTGTGAAAGACTGACTGAAAAGCCTAGGCTATGTAAAAAGTAGAGATGCCCCAGATCCTGATTTTTAGGTAATTGCCGGATACCGGATCCACTGCTTAAGATCCTGCCGGATCCGGATAGTCTGAAAAACCCTATTATCCTGCCGGATCCGGAACCGGATCCTGGATCCTGTACATCTCTAATTTACACAGTACCAACTAGGAAATTGCCATTCAGATATCAACAAGCTTACAGCAGGGGCCATGTCTTAAAACATATATCTCTGTTCACATGGGAGAGGAGAGGAGGACAGGACATGAGAGGAGAGAGCGAGGAAGAAAAGGGGGAAAAAACAGCATGAATCACTGATTCACCAATGAACATCAGACTCTCTGGCAGTCTTTATGAATAGCAACGGCGAGAGTCAGAGTTATGTAAGATATTATGCTGGCAGCTCCGCACAGGGTTTTTGTGTTTGCTTTTGTCATGGCACCACAGGATCCAAGAGCTGCCATGTTGCATATATCTATGTTACTGTTACACCTTTTAGATACAGTATGTAGGACAGATGCCCTCTACACTGTAATTTCAAAGTAGCCTCTTACTGCAGATTGGGTCGCTGGCGGGCCTATTCACTATTTGCTGAAACTAATCAACTACATCATAATAACATTACTATGACATTACAGAGCGCCTTAAGTAACAGATTAAGACATAGCCATTACAATTTTGGTGACAGTAAGGTTATGACACACAAAGGGGTTAAACCATGCTGTTGCCATTGCAGTGTATAACAGGGTAGGCCTAAATCATCATTACTTATCACTGATATCATTATTTTACAGTGTACGTTCTAAGCTGGCAGAGAGAGAATCATTTAATTCTAACTGTATTTTAGCTAGGCATTTACATAATCCGCAGTGTATATACTATGAGCTAGTTGGCTATATGGTCATAACACCTTGAACAAACCCAGTGCACTCCTATACTCAAAAACTCAGAATCAAAATGTATATATTCATGTAAATGTATTGCAAATATAGGCCTATGGCAATTATGCCAAAGACAATGATTTGTAATAGAACATCCTGAAGTGCCAGACACATTTCACATCGTCCATTCTCCTGGAAAGGAAAAACAAACACATGAGATGAGATGAGACAAGAAATTATGTAATGTGCAAAACCCTAATTACAAACACATCAAACAAGTCAGTGGGCAACAGGGGCTAAAGCGGTAGCGTTGAAAGGAAAATAAGATCGGCCTGTTATGGACATTAGCTTTCCCATCACGTCCACGTTCTTATTGGACACATAAAGCTCTCTTTACTTTGGCATGAAAAGAACCATCTTTGATCCTGACAAACAGTTATGGATATCTGAGCTCAATGGGCAGACAATTTATGCCGCTCCTTTGCAAAAAAGCTTTTGCATTTTAGGCCTAGCAACGGAGATCAGACATTTATTGTTGTGATAATTAAAGATAAGTCCAATATCTCATCGTTTAAACAGATGGGACTCAGCTGTTAGCATAATGCAACCATTTACAAACTTTGATATATTGGTAGTCCAATGGATAATGTTTAGCCAATACAGCAATGCTCTGAAGAGGCTAGCAACAATGACTAAGTGCATTGTCAACTTGGGAAAGCTGGAAATTTAAAGCAGAAGTTGGATATACATACGTAGAAGATATATATTGACAACCCTTTCCGTTTTCCACTTTCACACTGGCAACATGACTAAGCATTTGACTGTCTGCTGATAGACATCAACAACTCTTTCGTAGTGACAATGACATTGACATGAGTCATAACTATGAACTTCTTGACTAATATCCAGCGAGTTACCAGGATATCAAGCGAGTTATCAGCACCTTGTATTGCTGTGTATATGGGGTTTAGTTTATTCAGTTTGATTTCAAGAAATTATTTTTGTGAGTAAAAAAATGATAGTCAAGGAAACATGCCAAATCAATGGTGCTCACGGTATGTGCATTTGTCACTTGCATGTGAAAGCATAATCTCCGAGTCGTAAAAAGTTCTAGAAAAATTCAAGAGTACTACTCTAACTCTAAATGTTTTGGGGTGGGATGTGCACACTCACACACACGCACACAGGCCGGCAGGCACTATTGTAAACACATCTGTGTTCTTTGGTCATAGCTGGCAGGGCTGGTTTGGAGAGCCAGCAATCAGGGGTAATCAGGTCAGGATGAGAGGATTTGATCCATCAGGTAGCCTAGTATCACCACACCATAACCGCAGAAATACACCTACCGCGACAAGAGCGAGGCGAGCAACAGAAGTAATTGACTTTGTATTGAGTCGCACAACAAAAGCGATTCTGGAAACTAGAGCGATTTGCGCGACGAGCGCGACAGTTTGAAGTTGAAATCCTTTCAACTTTCTATGATGCGGTTCGGCGGCAAGCCGTGACAGCCAATGACTGTATAGAGGTCAGTGACCACAGCCAATGGGAATGCTTGAATGCTTTGCCTTCTGCCTGTACGGACATACTCTAGTCTCCTCAATCGCTCGTATGGCTTGCTGCTGCACTCTGTCGCTTGAATCGCATCGCGCCTGGTCTATTCGCGCGGTAACTCACAGCCTCAGAGAGAGAGAGGGCTGGAGGTCAGGGCATCCGAACAGCAGCTCAACCTGTACTATATATTAGAGTGTGGCTCGGGCCGTTTTTTTCTGTCCGAGCCCGGCCCTCAGCCGACAGAAAAGTGATCGACACCGACCCGAGCCCGAGACTTATTAAAATGTTTGTGTCCGAACCTGTCCGAAGCCCGAGACCACTGTAATAACAACAGAACCTGTGCGCAAGCAAGAATTTCTATGTGGGCTCCTCCATACTCAAAATAGCACGTGATAAATAGCCAGTATAGGCAAAGACGTTAGGATGACGCAATTTGCAGTAGCCTAATTTAGTTACACACGCATAGTAAGTATAAACACACACGCGCGCACACACACACACACACACACGTGACAGCACAGCTTATGTTTCTTTCGGTTAGACTAACCAGAGATGTTGGGTGCGGTGATCGAATGCATGGGAGGGGCGTGAGAGGATAAGAAAGGCGAAAACTAACGAATATGTTTTGGATGCAGTCAGCGCGGCTACTGTAGGCCTATTTGTTACGTTACTGTTAGTGCAAATAAATACCCGCGAGCCCCGTGAAGCTGCCGCTCCTTGTTGTTAAGAAGGATGGGCTATAAGTTTACCCCGAAGAGCAGCCTGTTTGGCCCTCCAAAAGAATGCCATTTCCCCTGATGTCCATGCGGTCAATATGAAATCAGGAAAGGTTGCACGCGTATAGTTATAACTGTACAGTAAAAGTGACACCAATTAAGAACCTACGTGAAGGACATGACATGTCACAAAATAGTAGGAAACCTCTCCGCCCCTACCTTTACTCCACGTAGCGTGTGTGTCTTCTTAGTTATCCATATTATGCTCCTTGCTAGCCCATGCTGGAAATGTAATCCTTGGCGAACAATGCAGTGACAAACTTCGTCATTTTATGCTCAACATTCAAGACAGCCTCGAAGGCATGGGCTACACTAGGCCTACAACAAAAGACCATGCGTTCACTGACAACTGTTGATTTGGCGCTTATTAAGAAAGCAAGTTGACTCGGCATCCCTGCTCGGCTGACTCGGAGTGGGCGTCCAAATGTTGCCACTGGTAACTGGCGCGTGCATACAGCCAATAATAATCACTCGCATGAGTAGCCTACCAACATTTTCATTTATGCATATTCAATTACTTATTTTTTAATCACAAAACTGCCGTTTGCATGAACTGAAACGTTTCCTCTGGTTGCTTACAATTTTCACAATGTCTGTTTGCTTCAAGCCCGAGCCCGACCCGAGTCCGACAGATATTCTATTTTTTTTGTCCGAGTCCAGCCCGGCCCGTCGGGTTCCGACCAGGCCCGCCGGGCTTCGGTCGGGTTGCCATGCTCTACTATATATGACTATAGTCACACAACGTTACATAAGAATGTCTCCTCTCCAAGCACACAAACACTCACACACACACACACACACACACACACACACACACACACACACACACACACACACACAGCTCTGAAGATGATGCAGGGCAGTGTCAATATGTCAAACCACTGCTGAGTGCAGTGACTAAGGTTATTAATAGGTCTGCAAAGATACACTCAACTCATGCTTCGGATTACAGCGATACAGTATTGTATATGACTCTGTGTATCACAAGTTCTCGGTTCGATACAATATCATTACCCCAATTGTTAACATTAAACACAATGAAACCAGGGCTTTGAAGCAGACCTTTCTGCCAAGTGCTTCATTCCAAACAGAGACTGTATTTTATTGTTTTAATTTGATCATTTGTGGTGAAATAAAAATTGGTGCTCACGAACCGGCAAGAACAGAAATATTTAGTTTCTGAACCGGTTTCCTATTAATTGCTAGTACTTCAGTTATGACGTTATACTGTACATGTGTCCTCCCTTGCAAAGGAGCTGTGGATATTCTATATTCATTGATTTTGATGTAAGGGAAATTTGGTTGCCAAGTATAAAATTCTTACAGGCTTGACATCGTGATGGTACAGTACTCAGTCAGGGGAAAAAAATTTATGGCCACAGTTGCAATTATTTTCCAGAACATTAAAAAATGTTTCTGTTTTCATTTTCGTTCCCTGAACCATTTCAAAGCCTTGATTGAAATGAAAAATTCAGCAGTGTATTTTTCTCCTACAATATATAATGCATTCTATTTCTTTGCACTTTCTTTGCAATTAATTTTTTTTGTCGTTTTTACTCATATAAGGGCCCAGCCATGGCTTAGTTGGTTGTGCACTGGACTGCTACGCGGGCAACCCGGGTTCGATTCCCGGCCCTGGTCATTTCCCGATCCTCCCCTGTCTCTCTCTCCCACTCATTTCCTGTCCCACTCTTCACTGTCCTGTGTAAATGAAGTTGAAAACCCCCCAAAAAATATTTTAAAAGATTACTCATGTAAGGACACTTGTCAGCCACCTTCAAAATAGGCCACCTCATACCATCTAAAGAGACCAGGTTTTTTGTTTCAGAGTGTTGAAAAGAGCATAGTGGTTGATGGAATAAGTGGTGTGGAGGTGGTGACTAAGAAGCTTTTTTTGACACGTGTGTCATCATTGCAGAGGGGATGACTTCATGGTTGGATGAGTGCTGCAGAGCAACCTGTGTTGCTTTTCCCGCCATCCCTGAAGAGGCATGCAGTCTTGTCACTGCAGGGCGTAGCTCATCCGGTAAAACATAAATCTGTCTCTTGGTCTCCCTCCGCCCCTCTCCTCTCCTCTCCTCTCCTCTCTGCTTCTCTCTCTCTCTCTCTCTCTCTCTCTCTCTCTCTCTCTCTCTTTCTCTCTCTCGGTTTCTTTTGAAACTACTGCATTTCATTGCAGCAGGTTCTACTACTACCACAACAATACAATATATTATTAAATATCATTTTCAGTGCATATTTATTTATTTATTTATTTATTCATTTCCATTTTTCTTTGTCAAGTGGCAGAGATCGTGCCAGTCAAGTCAAGGCCTATTTGGATCAATCTAGGCCAGGGAAAATAGTCACTTTGAAAGAAGGAACTTTAGTCCCCCCAACACTCTCTCTCTCTCTCTCTCTCTCTCTCTCTCTCTCTCTCTCTCTCTCTCTCTCTCTCTCTCTCTCTCTCTCTCTCTGTCCGTCTATGGGAATTCAAAGGTCACAGCATGAATGTTTGAAGTATCCTCGCCCAGCCTCCAGCTCCGTGCCTCAGTTTCAGGTTCACTGCGCCTCCTATCGCACATGGCCTGTCCTTCAAAGACAGCTGTCATCACCAAATGCCTCAGAAGAATCAGCCAGCATCCTTCCCTGCCCACTCATCTAGAATAGCTCTACCGTGTTAGCCAACCCACTCCTTGAAGAGTAGCACTGGCATCTTGAGACAGTCCACCCCCCTAGAACAGTGTTTCCCAACCAGGGGTACGTGTACCACTAGGGGTACGCCAGCACACTGCAAGGGGTGGTTGGAAAAATGTAATTTTAATAAATGCATGGAGCATAGTCACACTGCAATAGAAAAAATGATGTAAAACATGAGCTAGGGCAGTGTTTCTTAACTGGTGGGTCGCGGAGGGGTCATGGGTGGGTCGCGGAGCCTTGGTGTAAAAAAAAGTAGTAAGTAATTCTAAAAAAAAAAAAAATCCAACTTTTCCTGCAACAATTTACAACTTTTATTTTGATAGGCTAGTGAAGTCCGTGTCATCTGCGAGATAGATAGTTTTGCAACCAGTCATTTGAGTCTTGCTTACATTTTGAGAATTGCATTGAATTGACTTGAATGCTAAAAAAAATGGGTCGCGACCGAATGAGAGTGGAAAATGGTGGGTCCCAAGACTGTTCCAGTTGAGAACCACTGAGCTAGGGGTTACTCATGGCACAACGGAAAGGCTTAGGGGGTACATGACACAAAAAAGGTTGGGAAACACTGCACTAGAAGAATAGTAGGGTGACCAGATTTGGGTTTGTAAAAAGGAGGACACTTTTTTTTTTTTGGGTGGGGGGGGGGGGGGGGGGGGGTGGGGGGGGGGGGGGAGGTATCATCGGTGTATCTGTGTATCTACAGGTATGAAAGTATATGGGTATGAGGTATGATAGTAGGCCTATAAAGTATCAACACACATCCAAAATGGTCATTTGTTTAAAAAGCCACTCAAACTTTTTGGCATGCACATTCATTTGTCTACCATAAATGACAATTAAAATCTCTTCAGTTACGCCTATAGGCCTATCACATAATTTGTGTGATCATATGATGCAGAGCAGAGTGTGCCTTTGTTACAATCCTAGATAGTAGGCCTAACACCTATATTGGAGTAGCTTAACAGCATAACAATGCAGCTCAGTTTCATAGGCCTATTCTAATTTCTGCATTAGGTTTTTAAATATAGATTCACCATCATGTAGGCCCATCTCAGCCATTCCCCACACAGACGAACAGCATTAGGCTATATAACATTGGAAACTAAATATAAAAAAACATTTGTGGTTTTCAACTGAATTGATAATGAAGTTCTATTAGGCTACATTTTAGGCTTAATATGAATAAGACACCTCACAATTTACCCCTCCACTGTCATCCATTAGGCATATTTAGCTAGGCTATTTGTAGTGGCATGGTGCTCAGAGATTAGCAATGGGCACTGCAGCCATTAAGAGAGGAACTGGAGTTTTACCTACCATTAATAAGTTAACCCATACAGCGTTATCAATAACTGCAAAGGCAATAGACAGAAGAAGAAGCTTAATTTCTTAACTCAGGAATGAGTCCTTCTAGCTCCGAGAAATTGCGTTTGCAAATAATTTGAAAATGTCAGATCATGAAAGAATTTTTAGGCTAAGTCTTGTGACAAGGTGTAACAAAACTTGTACCTCCCTAAATGATGGATTTGGTGGTGTTACTAGGCTTACTCCTGTGTTAGATTACCTTCATACCTGGCTTCACACGCGGGATTTTTTTTCAACTCCACCGCGAACGTGCATTTGCGTTTCGACATTGCAGTCCGTAGAACCGGCGGACAGGCGCTTTCGTTTGTAAACATGGGGCGCACTGGCTAGTCCCCTAGGCTACTTCTTTCGGACACATGGTGCGAAGTGGCTAGATTTGATGAGAAGGGCGTGACAAATTTGTGAACGGTAGAGAGAAACCTGGAGTGGAGTCAAATGGAACGGAGTGAAAAATTACAGTGCAGATGAATTAGGTCTATATTTCAGGCAGTCCAACAAAATCCCGGATATTTCTGAAATTCCCCCCGGACATTTTTTTAGGTCTCAAAAGTAGGACATGTCCGGGGAAAACCGGACGTCTGGTCACCCTAAGAATAGCTGACAGCATATTGCTTTACTATCATACGCTATCGCCAGCGTGTTATCACTAGCACATTGCCCTACCAGTTCACTGAAATAGCTGGCCTATGAGGCAGCCCTTACACTCACTATAGCATGCTAGCCATCACTAGGACTGCCACCCCTGTCTGCCAAAAACTTGTATTTTGTCAACCTAATTCACACTTTTCTTGTAAGCAATGGCGCTCTTCGTTCGTGTTCAGACAATTTATTTCTCCCCAGGATAGACCATTAAAAAAACGGGACAATGAGGTATAGACTATGAGCAGGACACTAGTAAAGTCATGGTGTAAGTACAACACTAGCACATGATATTGCATAGCTGTTGCACCATTTACTCAGTTGTACCTAATGAGGTCGATAGATGGGTTGTTACTTGAAAAAAAACACTACAGGATTCCACCACAAATTTGATCCAACCAGTGCAGAGTCAACTGAACTAAATGTCTTCTGGTTACTTGGATAAGATACTGTATGTAGGCAGGAAACTGTGTTTCTTTTCTTACTTTTACTTTTACTTTTGACCCTTCTGCTTGCCACCCCACTCTAGAATCTGGTGGCTGGAATCAGCCAGCCCACTCCTCATAGAAGAACCACTGGCATCTTGAGCCAGCCCAGTCCTCTAAAATAATTAATTGACACCTCATTCATCCCACTCCACCTTCAAAAATAACTGACATTCCCCTTGAATCACTAGCATACTGCACATTAGCCATCCAACCTAGAATACCTGGCATATTAGGCAGCTCCTCCCCTGCAATCACGTTAGCATGCTAGCCACCACACTTCCCTAATCATTAGATAACCCACTCCAGAATTTAATGGCTAGAAATAGCCAGTCCACTTCCATAGAATACTACATGGATATGTTAGCCAGCCAGCCGGCACATATATATTATCACTATTATCATAAGTCTTAGCCATCCATCCATTATTTGACATAGAGCTACTAGCATCTTAGCCGCCCCTCTCCTCAAACATGTGATAGCCAGTGTTACAGTATTCTGGTTACCATGGCAGCAAAGAGAGGTGTACGGCGTATGAACATGATCCAGGCTGCTATATATAGAGAAGGGGTGTAATCCTAGAGTAGAGACCTTTCTCTCACGGGGTGTCTTTGTGTAACTGTTAAAAGATGTCAAAGATGGTGGGGGGGAAAAAAGGCTTTTGAGAGTGTTTTCCCTGAAATGCCAGCCTTTTTCACTAAGGGAAGACTAAGTCTTTCGTGTCCTTTTAATAACATATTTTAGATGTTCAGCTTGTGTGCTGTGTGTGAGAGCGGTGAAGAGAGCTAAAGACGGAGAGACTGTAGGCCTATTGAATGTCTGGGGTGATTCTGACCTGAAGGTAAATTAACTGATGACAAAGGCGGGATCAGTGTCTGGTCAGTTGCATTGTGGGAAAATCTCATACGTTCGTCGCTCATCTCCTCTACTGTATATGTGGATGAATACAGCGTGAAGTGTGTGTGTGTGTGTGTGTGTGTGTGTGTGTGTGTGTGTGTGTGTGTGTGTGTGTGTGTGTGTGTGTGTGTGTGTGTGTGTGTGTGTGTGTGTGTGTGTGTGAAGAGTTCAGATGCAAAACCCCCTAACTCCATTTCTGAAGACCTGCACTTCTATATTTTAAGAGAACCCAGTTGTTGGTTTGGTATACATTCATGTACTTGATAATACATATAAATAGTTATATTACATAAATAAAATAAAAAAATATGCAATTTTGATAGCTTTGTATTAAATAAAAATGAATTAAGATTATTTTCTGAAATGGCACTTAGGGTTTTTTGCATCTGAACTCTTCGTGTGTGTGTGTGTGTGTGTGTGTGTGTGTGTGTGTGTGTGTGTGTGTGTGTGTGTGTGTGTGTGTGTGTGTGTGTGTGTGTGTGTGTGTGTGTGTGTGTGTGTGTGTGTGTGTGTGTGTGTGTGTGTGTGTGTGTGTGTGTGTGTGTGTGCGCGTGTGTGTGTGTGCGTGTGTGCATGTGTTCCTGTGGTGTTGGATTAACTATGCTGATCTCACCTCCACTGAGTCACTGCATTGGTGAGGATGACATAGTCGACACAGTTCAGGCTGACCTGATATAAGCAGCGCACAGATATGTCATCACTGCCAGGAAGGAACTACTATAGTCCAAACTAGGCTACTGCTTGGAAGAACAGAACCAAGGCTGAATTTGAGGAAATAGTCCCTGTTACTGTAAGCTTTTTGAAAGTTATCTCGCTGTTGTGCGGACTGCAATAATTTTACTGATAAGTATATTAGCTTGACGTAGACAGGAGGGTTTATGAGAGATTGTAAAACTGGGAGTATAGCTAGACTGATGCACCGATAAACAGATAACTGGAGGAAGCGCAGGAACAAGAGTGGGCCGGAGAGACACTATGAAAGATAAGAAAACATAATAATGACAAATGAGGATATTAGTTCTCCTTAGACTCTCCTGTCCGCCCAATTGTGTTTGATTAAGAATAAATACACAAATTACACAATACATAATAATTACAACAATCACCACCCTGGTCCTCATTTATTTAAAACATTGGATGGAAGTTTGAAGCATAGTCTGGTAAACTCTCTCTCTTATTAAAATATTCCAAAAAGTTCCCGCTTTGTGGTAATGGGCAATGTTACTTAATGGCAACAGAACCAAAGTCCACTCTTCAGCAGAAGACGAAATTAACTGAAGTACTCCGGCATGATATGGCTGGCTCACCAGGCTCGTGGCAGCAGGGGCCAAAGAAGGAGCCGTTTATTCCTTTTGGAGCAGGTCTGGCTCACAGCGTGGTTTTCTCTACTGCCAAATTCAGTTTCACTTTCATGTGCACTCTGTTCCTTTTGGCCCTAGCATGAGCTATGTGGCTTCTAGGTGACCTCTGATTTCCAGCATGAGGTCCAGTGCAAGTCTGTCTCTCTCTCTCTCTCTCTCTCTCTCTCTCTCTCTCTCTCTCTCTCTCTCTCTCTCTCTCTCTCTCTCTCTCTCTCTCTCTCCGTCAAACCTTGCACCACAATTCCCACTCACCGTTGTGTTTCTGTGGTCCTCTGCCCTTTGGGTGACCTCTGATGTTGTGCATAACTTGGTAATTGCAGTCAGGTGGCCTTGGGCATGAAGAAGGAGCACGCTGGCTGAATAGAAAGACGAAAATAGTTTTTCATTTAAATTGGGGCTGGCGGGTAAGGCATTGGACATGCAGCAGAGGGGGTCACAGGTTCAATTGGCAACACAGACAGGAGAGTGGGATGGGGGGAGGGGGTGAGAGGGGGTTAGTAGCCAGTGCTCTCCTCCAACATCCACTGTGACCGAGGCAGCCTGAGCATGGTACCATTTAGGGCTGTGCAATATATCAAATTTATATCGTGATATCAAATATTGCTGTCAAACAATATCAAATTTCATAATAGCGAATGTAAACAATATTTTTGTCATTTGTCTATACTGCAAAGTGATAGGTTACACTAAGCGCAACACATTCCCCTCCACTTGAGCCACTGCGAGCACAGAGCAGGCTTACTACCCGACATTCATGCAGTGTAAAGATGGGCTCGCCGGCAGGCCTATTCACTAAAAGAAATACCGTTTAATATATCACAATATCAGTATTGACTGAAATAATCTTGATATTGACTTTTCTCACAATTTAACAGACCTAGTACCATTACCATCACTACACACTGTTGCGTCTGTGTGGTTGCACCCTTGTTTGCACTCATCATCTTCCATGCTCTCTCTCTCTCTCTCTCTCTCTCTCTCTCTCTCTCTCTCTCTCTCTCTCTCTCTCTCTCTCTCTCTCTCTCTCTCTCTCTCTCTCTCTCTCCCCCCTCTTTGTGTCACCTCTGTGTCTCACCCTCTCATTCTCTCTCTCCTTATATTCCATGCTCTCATTTCTCTCATTATTGCATTGTCTCATCTATTTCATTGTTTCTATTCTCCACACTTCCCCTCTTTTACCCTCTGCTGTGTGGTTAGATCCATGAATTGACAGAAGGGAGACAGACGGGGAACACACATCAACCATACGTCCACACTATGTCAGCACAGCGGAACAGTACAAAGATGCCTCTGTCCATGGTGCTGAAATGCCCTCTCTATTCCGCTACACACATACAGTACAAGGCAGTGCATTATTTACAGTGCTTCCTTTCTCTTTTAGTGAATTTTATAGGCACAGTTGCAGTACATTTCTCCCCAAAGCTCTGGACAAGTGATTTATACAAGCTATACACTTTGTGTTACATCTGATAATTTTTGACTGTGGTACATGTGACACCACATGTTATTTCTCTGTACACTGTTGGAGGATGTTGTGCTTAAGTGATTTATTTGATTAACTATGGTCCATGCTGTTAATGAATAACAGTAATAACAAAAATATTAATGTTAATAACTTTTACAGTCTACTTTTACAACTTATTGATAGGTACTGACCTTTGGACTTGTAACGGTATCATAAACAAACTCCTAGTCAAGACACCTATTTGTTTTTGGGTTTTTTTTAGGGAGGGGGGTGTACTGATGGGAGAAATAATCTCTTGAGAATGATGCGACATCTCCTTTCCAAGAAGATTCCCTATAGATCTGGACAATACAACCACAGAAAAATACAAAACACATCACAGTACAACACACACATGCACATATACAGGTTGAAACTCCACGTCTGTGTGTCCAAGGTGACTAACAGAAAATAAAGTTGATTTGTCCATGTAAGTGTAAAACGTTCAAATAATGTTCTTTTCCAACCATCCATGACCCACTCTGCCAAGCTACCTGTTGTTAAACCAGCTCTGGCGTATGTACAGTACTGCATGTAGGGCAATAGTTATCACCAGAAGGCCCATGGAAACACCATTAACTCCAAGTACTCTTGTGATTTACAGACTGTAATGATAAACCTATGGTTGTAACACAGATAAGGTTGTCTCTGAAAACTGGTTTAATGATTGGAGATCATGTGAGGCCATAACTGTGTTTGATCTCGCTGCAGTCTGACGCCACTGGAGTCTGACGCCACATCAATCACATGTGAACTTGTTTATACCCATGCCATAAACCCAAGATACAGCCTCTGACAAGGAAAGGGAATTCCTTTGTGTTTCAGGAGACTGTTCAGTGTGTTTCTGTTAGCCTAACGGACGTTAATGTTGCTTTGTACCAAAAGAAAACCGTCATTGCTTCTTGCAGAAAGGGAATCATTCATGCTCCATGCTGCTATCGTACTACTATCTCTCCATGCATCTGTCTCTATTGGCTTACAAAGTTTTGAACTTCAGAGAGAGAGACAGAAAGAGAGAGAGAGAGAGAGACAGAGAGAGAGAGAGAGAGAGAGCGAGAGAGAGAGAGAGAGAGAGAGAGAGAGAGAGAGAGAGAGAGAGAGAGAGAGAGAGAGAGAAGAGAGACAGAAGAGAGAGAGAGAGAAGAGCATGAGTGAACCCTTGACCCCAATTACACGTTTATTAAAACGGGGATGTGGCATTTCCTCTAATGCTATGGCGATGTCCTTTGGAGCCATAGGAAGTCGAGCCCGTAATTATCACCCAGTGTATGCATTGTGTGACACAGAGCCAAAGCAGTTCAAGTGGTTCAAATGAAAGGGACTCATCGCCCAACCCCAAATGAAGAGCTGGCCCAGTGCACGACGGCCCGGCTGCATGAACCCCTTTTGTTCCTTTTTTGGTGGCGGGTTTATTTGCATGCTGCGCGTGGAGACAGAAATAACAAAAGTGGCTCAGGCGAAATGAGAATAATAATCATCAGACCCTCGACTGAAGAGGCTCCTCTCTCTCCAT
>NC_085876.1:33049378-33051878 GCF_034702125.1 Engraulis encrasicolus
TTGTGTGTGTGTGTGTGTGTGTGTGTGTGTGTGTGTGTGTGTGTGTGTGTGTGTGTGTGTGTGTGTGTGTGTGTGTGTGTGTGTGTGTGTGTGTGTGTGTGCGCGCGCATGTGTGTGTGTGTGTGTGTACGTGTGTGCGTGTGTGTGTGTGTGTGTGTGTACGTTGTGTGTGTGTGTGTGTGTGTGCGCGCGCGTGTGCGCTTGTGTGCGTGTGTATGCGTGCGTGCGTGTGTGTGTGCGTGTGTGTATGCGTGCGCGCGCGTGTGTGTGTGTGTTTGTGTGTGTGTGTGTGTGCGTGTGTGTGTGTGTGTGTGTGCATGTGTGCGTGTGTGCGTGTGTGTGTGTGCGTGTGCGTGTGTGCGTGTGCGTGTGTTCGTGTGCGCGTGTGTGTGTGTGTGTACGTGTCTGCAGTCTGACATCCTGGGGTACGAAACACCCACCCCCAGTTACTTAGCCTGGATGTAGTTGCTATGCCAACAGACAAACAGCGCTGCATCACTCCTCATGGCTCCTTATGTGCAGAAGTGGCGTCCGCTGTGAAACAGGAACAGAGGGTCTCACTCGCACAATGCAGCTCTGTCAGAGACTGCCTGTCTGTCAGTCAGGCACAGCACTTAGGCACGTGTTTCTCAACGTGGGCGGTACAGCCCCCAGGGGGAATTGGGGACCTCTAGGGGGGCGTTGAGAAGGATACAGCTGAAAGGGGGCGGTGCTTAGTTGCCGTTGCGGGCTATTAGTCCATTTAATTTTTTAATACTAAGGGGGGCATTGTCAGGCTTATGTTGAGGTCAAGGGGGCTTTTGGAGGCTAGTGATAAGGCCAAGGCGTTTGTTAAAAAAAGGTGGAGGACCACTGACTTAGGCACAGAGAATAAGTCTGAGATACTTTCCAAAGCAGCTGTCTGTGTGCCTGTGCAGAGGTGTCGTTCAGGGGGGTAAAGTGTGACTGAGTCACCAGGGGGCCACACACATTGTCCGATTTATGAAGATACGTGTATATGGCTGGGAGAGGGGGGGGTGGGGTCCATTGAAGCTGATTGTACATAGGGCCCAAAATTTGCTGCTACGCCCCTCTGTGCGTGTGTGTGTGTGTGTGTGTGTGTGTGTGTGTGTGTGTGTGTGTGTGTGTGTGTGTGTGTGTGTGTGTGTGTGTGTGTGTGTGTGTGTGTGTGTGTGTGTGTGTGTGTGTGTGTGTGTGTTGAGTGTTGAGTTGCGTGGTAAACAATCAAGACTTTGAAAGACGGTGAGAGAAGAGGCGGCAAGGAAGGAGCATTGTGTGTCTTATCAACAGACAACAGAGTGCTGCTCGCCGTACTCTAAAACAGCACAGTAACATGCATATTCACACACACACACACACACACACACACACACACACACACACACACACACACACACACACACACACACACACACACACACACACACACACACACACGCACACACACACGCACACATGCACACACACACACACACACACACACTGTGGTGACAGAGCAAGTGCAGTCAGAGTTTGCTACAAGAGCTCCTCCTGCTGGGCAAAATAGATGTTTGCCATTAGAGGTTTCCAATGGGTTTCAATGGAACAGACCATTTCTTCCTCTCTGTGGGTGTGTCATCTTCCATACATGTTGTTTGCCGCTTATCTGTTTTGACATGCCTAGTCTATATTCATGCTGTTGCATGTTTCTTGGCATTACTCAAGGGAGAAGAGAGCTGGATGCTTTCCTTTTACATGCTGAGGGCATGCTTAATATTGACATGGGTGTACAGTAGCATGATGTAAACAAGCGACTGTTATAATAAATGTGAGATTCTGTTCTGTTCTGTTCTGTTCTATTCTATTCTATTCTATTCTATTCTGTTCTCTTCTCTTCTCTTCTCTTCTCTTCTCTTCTCTTCTCTTCTCTTCTCTTCCCTCTCTTCTCTTCTCTTCTCTTCTCTTCTGTCTCTTGCTCCTCTCTGCTTTATCTCTGTTCCCCCTTCTCTGTTCCTCATTGCCAAAGCATTGCTATAATAACAGATATTATTGTAATTTGCTCATTCACTTGTTCAATCTCTTCTCTCTTTCTCTCTCTCTCTCTCAGAGGTGTCAAAAGTAAAAGTAAAAAAAAGAAACACAGTTTCCTTCCAGCATAGGTAGGCTATTTTATTCGAGTAACTAGTAGACCTGTGTGTACTTAGCTGACTCTGCACTGGTTTGATCAAATTTGTGGTGGGTTCTTGTTTGGTTTAGTGTTTTTCAGTAACCACACAGTCTTATCTACCTCATTAGGTACAATGGAGTAAATGGTGTAACAGCTATGCAATATAATATGCTAGTGTTGTACTTACACAATGAATTTACTTTTACTTTTACTTTTGACATCTCTGGCTCTAAACACATTGCCTAAGCATTGGCTATAATATCAAACAGCTATTACTATAATTCGCTCATTCACTCATTCACTCTCTTTTCTGTCTTCTCTCTTTCTCTCTCTCTCTTCATATTCTCCCCTCAG
>NC_085876.1:33056878-33129378 GCF_034702125.1 Engraulis encrasicolus
TAAGAAATGCTAATTTTTCTGGGGGACAACCCCCAGACCCCCGGCACGATGAAATGTCCCGTATTTTTTTCATTGACAGTTGGCAACCCTAATGGTAAATGAAGAATAGTCCCCCAAAAGTTGTTGTGGCTAAGCTAACAGCAGGGAAACGTTTTTGTTTTCTCCACGGAGGCGAGGCCACACAAGCACAGACGAGGACGAGAGTCCGTATATTGGAATCCACCCTATCACTTATCAAAGTGTATTTCCAGAGAAATTAGAACCAGGGAGAAGATTCAGTCTGATTGGTTCACATTGTAGCCAGTTAGCTTTGCATGCATACTGCAGTTCCTATTGAGTGTCCACTAGTTGGCGAGCGTTGGTAAGTCCTTCATGTGGGAAAATGTATGGAATGGAAAAGGGAGCTCATATGCTAAATACATTGCTATGGCAATTTCCATTCACAAATTTCATCAACAAAATATTCCTGGTATGCATTATGGCTGGTGTTTAATAATAGGCTATATTGTCAAATCTTTCAGGTGTTTAGTTTTTCAGCAGGGAAGAAGATTTCGACCTGTACCTCGATCCTGCTAATGTTTATGGGTTTGGCCTGAATAAATTGAGCTTTGTGACCCAATATATGCAAATTTAGTGACACAAAATGATCGAAACGCTACTCAAATGAGGTCTTATTATTTCTATCCCAGTTTCAAATGGGGGGCATTAGTCTATTTTATTTTTTAATACTAAGGGGGTGTTGGCAGGCTTATGATGATGTAAAGGGGCGTTGGCATGCTGAGGATGAGGTCAAGGGGGCATTTGTTCGAAAAAAAAGTTGAGAACCACCCCGCTGGATACACGCGATGGTGTGTGTTTGGCACTGCCCACAGTTTGCCCAGAAGTCATTGCAATATATTACGACATCATAACACTAAGAATTTTTCTTAAACACATACTGTAGTTTAACAAAATGTGTCCAGGGGCCACGCCAATAAAAAGCCCATTACAGGCACGATATGACATGACATGACATGATAGGAGAATTTCCTTTCCCCTTCTGCTGCTTCCCCCTGCTGGACACTGACTTTCTTTGCAGGCACGACAGGTCACAGCTCACACAACAACTGAAAAGTGAAGTGAAAGACCAACTGGGAAACTCTAACTCCCATTGTCATTGTGACACAGCACTTCGCAGCACACACAAGAGAAAACTGCACACAGCACACAACGAAATTGCATTTATGACTCACCCGTGCAAGGGGGCAGCCCCCAATGGTGACCGAAAGGGAGCAGTGCGGCGGGACGGTACCATTCTCAGGGTACCTCCGTCATGGAGGAAGATGGGGGAGAGCACTGGTTAACTGGCGGGTCGGGAGTCGAACCAGTAACCTTTGGTCTACAAGTCTGCTACCCTTACCGCTTACCCATGACTGCCCATCCGTGGTCATTATATTGACCTCCCTTCCTATCCTCTTCCACTGATGTCCCACCTCCATGATGAAAATAATTTGATTTTCCCCACTGTCAGTATGAGCACAAGTTTTGGAGGACTTTTACCCATTCAACATCCCTATTGTAAATGAGACAATGACCTTTGAATTGTGGTTTTGAAAGCAAAACTTGAGTATTGAGTAAAACTTTGCCTTGCATCCCTTGGCCACAAGCAAAATGAGAAGACTGAAGATATTAAGTTGGACACAAGGAAACAGACAGGCTGACATTTTACAAAAGGATAAGCGCTTTTAATATTTTCACCATTTTAAGAGGTAGAAAGAAATTGATATGCTAGTTTACAGTTGACAAATGTTTCCAATTAAAAAAAACAAACGAACAAAAAGAACAAACTATTTAAAATCACTGCAGATTATGACATTTCTAATGGAAGATTAACAGTTAAATGCCAAAATACAAGGAACAAACAACTCCCACCAGAATCCAAACATACATAACAAAATAACACAGACAAAACAAGACATGAAAAAACTCACACATCGCTCGAAATTGTACATGTTTTACATATTTGGCACATTTACAATGACTTGGTGCATTATCCACAATAGAACAGGCCCAAGAAATACCGGTAGTACATGCATGATATCCCTGTTCAGCACTAAGCCAAATGGCTGCAGGAAAGAATAGACTTCATCCACTACCACACCTCACCCAATTTAAGGAGCATGTCCACTTGATAACTATATTGAGAGCCCTTACTGTACTGTACACATCTGCAAATTCACTACATAGAGCTGTACATTGTGCAAAATGTTCACTTGTAAACTATGTAGTGCGCTAGACCACATAGAGTGCCATTTGAAGCGCCTGACTACATGGCCTACTCTGGGCTTTCTTGTTGTCAGAGGAGTCTTCACTAATGCCAGGGTCACCATTTTAATTCCATGATAACCATTTTCGATGCCGTTCTCCAGTTTGCTTTGGGTCGTGTCTAAGCATGGCACTGCCACTTGCCAGTCTTTTCTAAAGTGGGTACCTCACTCACAGCACAGTGTGCTCTGGGTGATCCAATGACTGTCATTTAGAATCAGAATGGACATCAAGGTTCCAATGTATTCAGTTAAAATCTATTTGAAACATTCTCAACCATCAAAAACACATCAGTTGCAAAACCAATCGTGGAAAAAGCTTCAAATCTGTAGAGATGCGTTCTGTCTACAGCGTGTTTGGTCACTGAGGCATCTACAGTAGTTAGACGTTCGTTCCAAAGATATTTTAAATTCTTCTCCGTATTCTCTCGGCGTCTTCAGGTGGACGTTCAGCCAAAGACATTTTCACGTTCATCCTATATTCTCTCCGGTTCTCCTCCTCCTCCTCCTCCTCTGTCAGATCAGGTCAGGTCATGCGTCCTCCATCTCCACAGCGATCTCCAGCGAGATCTTGTCCGTGTCCTTCAGCCCCTGGCGGAACAGCTGGGCGTGTTGCCATGACGACCCCTCCTCCAGGTGCACCTCGACGGTCATCTCACTGGCACCAGCTAGAGCCGGCAACTCGTGAGGCTCGCCGTCTGGACACACACACACACACACACACACACACACACACACACACACACACACACACACACACACACACACACACACACACACACACACACACACACACACACACACACACACACACACACACACACACACACACACACACCAATTAGCTGACGCTTTTTTTCCCATCCGAAGCCACTCACACTCATTTTAAGCACAGGGTATTGGTTACAGTCCCTGGAGCAGTGTGGGGTTAGGTGCCTTGCTCAAGGGTACTTCAGCCATGGAGTGTGGTGGGGAGTGGTAAGGATGGGATCCGAACCTGCAATCCTCTGATCCTAAGCCCATCTCCTTAACCACTAGGCCATGGTTGCCCATACACATGTATGCACGCACATGTGAGGAATGGACCTCCACATCTTTGACCATACTATCCATCACAGACACAATCATGCGCAAGAATATCAATAGATAACACATACTTTACTGCAAGTCTACACATCTGCCAGAGGAGGGTGCTCTGCTCTAACTCAACACAATAATCATCATCATTCTCCCAAGGCCATGGCCATTGACGTCCAGTGAGAACTCTCATTCATCTCATCTAGGTCGTGATATCCAAAGGAATGGGTTGTAAGCAACGGGATCTCTTCCCCGGAGCTTCAAAGACATTGGAACATCTTCCAAGCTTTAAAAGGTGCACTGTATAGGATGGTGGCCAGAGTAGGTATTACAACTACGCTGCTCATTGATACTGTGCTGCCTATTGCGAAATTCAATTTTTTCATGATTATTTACTACACAATAAACTAATATTTACTAGTATGACCAAAGTAAGTTTTGCAGCTTAAGATGTCTACTTCTGGAAATTCCATGGAGAAGATCCCACTGTATGAAAAGTCAAACATTTCCAGTCATAATAAATACTTGAAATTTGATGGTGGTGGTAAATATTCATGAAAAATTCTGAATGGGCAGCATGAATTCTGGAAATAAACTACCAAAAATATTGCACAGTGCACCTTAAAACATTGCTTACAGCTCAACTCTTTGGATAATATGACCATTTTCACACACACACAAACACACACATAGACACACAAACACACACACACGCGCACACACACACAGGCACTCCTCACCTCCAGCAAATGCGACACAGATGTCTCCTGAGCAGACACTGCTGCGTGTGCGTCCCGTCTCGAAGGTCTGCGTGTGGGCCCTGACGACGGCCTTCTTGATGCGCAGCCCCGCTGCCCCACAGTCCAGCCTCCAGCTCACGCTGCCACAGCTGGAGCCCTCCGAGCGAGCCAGGTACACCTGGCAACACAGACGCAGCAGGTGAGGTGAGGTATTACACTACACTACACTCCGAGCCAGCCAGGGGTCCGTTTCTCGATTCTTGTCGTTGCTAACCATCTTAAGACCGTCTTAAGACCGTCTTACCATTCCCTTGGATTTAGTGGTGAGCGTCGCTGTCGAGAGAGAGTTGAGTCGCTCTTACGAAGGACGTTGCTACCGTCGTTAGCAAAGACGCTTTCGAGATACGGACCCCAGGTAGGTACACCTGGCCACACAGACACACCAGGTGAGGTATTACACTAGACTACACTCCGAGCAAGCCAGGTACTAGCCTCGCGAGACCATCCACGTACTTCCGGCCAAATGGTAGTATTATGGGATGGTCAGGACCAGGCTAGCCAGGTACACCTGGCCACTCAGACACAGCAGGAGGTGAGGTATTACATGTTATACTCAGAGTGAGCCAGGTACACCTGGCCACACAGACACAGAAGGTGAGGTGAGGAATTACACTACACTACACTACAGGCAGTCATGGGTAAGCGGTTAGGGCGTCAGACTTGTATCCCAAAGGTTGCCGGTTCAACTTCTGACCCGCCAGGTTGGTGGGGGGAAAAATTAACCAGTGTTCTCCCCCATCCTCCTCCATGACTGAGGTACCCTGAGCATGGTACCGTCCCTCCGCACTGCTCCCTTGGGGCGCCGTTGGGGGCTGCCCCCTTGCACGGGTGAGGCATAAATGCAATTTCATTGTGTGCAGTGTGCAGTGAACACTTGTGTGCTGTGGAGTGCTGTGTCACAATGACAATGGGAGTTGGAGTTTCCCAGGTGGGCTTTACACTCCGTGCAAGCCAGGTACACCAACACAGACACAGCAGGTGAGGTATTACACTACACTTATGGTGCATTCCAGACCCAGTCCAAACCAGCAGGAGATTGCACTCCTCCTACAGTTGGGAGTTCAACAAATTGGTTGGTCAATACTTAGGTGCGGGTTACACATATGCGGATATTCTTAAAGTCAAATTGTTAAAAAATCTGTTCATATGTAAAAACGGCATGGACAGGTGCGTTTTAGGTCCCTGAATGGGGATGTACTTGTATTATAACTCAGAATTCACATAACTCATACAGTAATGAATATATAACAGAGAGTGAGAATGAGTGAGTGGGATTGAGAGAGCAATAGAGAGACAGACACTAAACAGATAGACACAGGGGGAGGGAGGGAGGGAGGGAGAGAGAGTGTAAGAGAGAGAAAGAAAGTGTGTAAGAGAGAGCTAGATAGAGAGTGTGAAATAGAGAGAACGAGTGTTTGAGTGAGAGTGACAGAGAGAGCGTATTTAAGTGAGAGAGACACAGAGGGAGCACGGGAGAAACAGAGACAGAGGGAGCTCTACAGACAGACAGAGAGAGAGAGAGAGAGAGAGTCCTGCTCACCATTTGCCAGTCGTTCTCTACTTTCCTGAAGACGTCTTCTCTGCTCCACACGCGTCTCTCCCAGCCCCTGATGTCCTCGTCTCCCCCGCCGCTGCTCGGTCGCGTGTAGCTGTCCGTTGCGGCGTTGTAGCAGAGGCGGAACTCTTTACTCCGTTTCTCCGTCTCCGTGGGGACGAAGACATATCCTGCTGCTGCCTCGGCCTGTACAGTTAGAGAGATACTGAGCTGAGTTTTTCTCCCAAAAAAATCTTAAATCAAGTGAAAAGGGAGATTTTCCCTCATCCCAGTTGCCATCGGGGGTCACATCTGAGTGCCCTGTTCCTTGAGACAATATAACACTTGTTTTTCGGTCTAAATCTTCTGACTCTTACATTCTCTTCTGACTCTCACTCTTACATTACATAGGACATTTTGATATTTTATTATTGCTATTGTCTTCTTTATTTCAGCTCCATTTTTATTTTATTTTAAGTTATTTTTTCTTTCATTATTTTTGTTTTAACATAGTTGTTAATCTATGTTGAGCTGCATGTCATGTAGGAATTGTGCTATACAAATACAGTTATTATTAATAATATTATTATAATTACTATTATTAAGAGATGCCCTTTGCCCTTTAGAATCTAGGTCAGGGACTCCTGAGAGGTAGCCCGTACGGATACACGTGCACGCAGACACACATGGTTGTATTCCCCCCAGGCAGCACAAAACGTAACGTAATTTCATTTTCCTTGTATGATTTGTGCATATGAAAGGGTTTATGAAACGAAAACAAAGTAAAGGAATTTGACCATTTCCAGGACAGATTCTGAAAGTTCTAAGCCTTGTGAATAAAATGGGATATTGTCTGGGTGATATTTTGTCCTAAAAGTCATGTTAAAACGTTCCCAAAAAGTGTTTTTTTGGTGACATGCTAATTTTATGCAAATGATATGCGTGACATAGAAGGGTTGAGTTCACCTCATTCCACCTTGTTCAGATCAATAGCACCAAAACAAAGCGCAGTGTCAAGCAGTGTGTTGCTGGAGGGCCGAACGGTGCCAGCTGCAAAAATGGCTACTTGACAGAAGGAATATCTTTGCACAAGTTCCCTTCTGTGAAGAATGATGGAACTGTGGCCGACAAGGAGAAGGCTAAATCAAGCTAGGGCTCTGTGGATCCAATGCATGGTTTTGAAGCAAGCTCATGGTCACTGTTGTGCTCGGCACATTTCCATCCCTTGTGCTTCACCACAAATGTGGAGGTCGCGGGCATGGTTGGACTGAAGAGAATGCTATTGCCTCAAGCAGTTCCAACAATTGACATCGCCGGCGTGCAGACTGAAACTGCCCCTGTAACTGCTCGGGCACGAAGACAGGTGAGTGCACTGCTTTGCTTTAGGCTACTCGTTTTACCTTGTCCATCTGCTTTGTATGTTGTTTTCAGGAAAGGGTAATGCACATTACATGCCAAACCGATGCGAATGCTCTCGGAATATGCACTTTTTGTTGATTGCCATTCAACTGGTCAATAAATTGGTTTTGGGAGGATATCCGCGCATCAGCGTGGTGCTCTCGGTCGAGGACAGCCAACTCACAGACTGGGCTACTCAGGGCTTTTTCTGAACGGGGAAATAGGGGCGCTCCACCCTCATACCTCCGTGGGTGCACCCTCATACTTTTATTTTTATATATATATATATTTGAGCGCCCCTAATAAATTTCTCATTCATGGGGGGGAACACCCCCCTTCACCCCCTGTAACCTGCCATGATGCTCCCTCATGCCAAAAAATCCTAGAAAAAGTCCTGCTACTCTTTAGCGAATAAACGGAGATGCACATAGCGTAGGCCTACTTTGAAGCGTTGATTGTTTGTTTTTAGTATTGTGGTGCACGTGTGGCTGACGTTTGGACACACCTCGTCCTCAGAGTCAGGCTGAGGGACACGCGACGCCTGTGACTTTGAGCACAAAAAATAATAATAATGATAAACGCTAAAAATATGCTGAGGACTCAGGCTATATAGGGTGTTTTTCCAACAGCCTAATACCTCCGTTTTTTCTCTAGTTGATGATATTTTTGCATGTAGCCTACATGCATTTCAATCACACTATATCGCGCAATTGAATCAAAATGCCCCCCATTTGTCAACAAATACACAGGCCATTTCACCTTTGGGTCATGGCAAAGCGCCCTTAGCAACCGTAACCATAAACCAGTGGCGGAACAATTGCACACAGGGCCCCAGGGCAAGGCACTTATAGGGCCCCTCATATGGCCTGCCATGGTCAGAATAGGGCCCCTACCAACACAAGAGTGCCCTGGGCCCAGGGACAAATGCTCTGCTCACCCTCCCTATAGCTCCGCCCCTGCCATAAACATAAGAACTGTCAGGCTATGTCAACAATCGTCACTTCGCCTGACATGTCACTTTCTGCAGATGTATCAGTGCCTCTGAAATAGATTTGTGCTGCTGTTTTTTTTTCTCATGAGGTTGGATGTGTGGTTTTTCGACACGCTGATGTTTGTATCAGAATTTTGGTTCCTTTATAAGATGTGGGTCCATCAAATGTGTGTTGTTTTCTCAGATCTCCATACTAGCAAACCAGGGACTCTCCTCTTTGATGTCACAGCCCAGCTCATTAGTCAAACCAAATTTCACAGAATTCACACTTTGAGTTGCCATTTTCACAAGTTCCTCCAGGATGATTGGGTTCAAAGTCTCATCGATGCTATCAGAAAGAACAAGGCTTTAATGGGAATGACCGTTTATTTTCGTTTCATAAACCCTTGAAGAAAGTGACAATAAAAGCTGACTTGACTTGACTCACACACAGTCAGTGGTGTACCCACCTACCAGTGATGCTGCAGCCATGGGCTCGTGTACACACACACACACACTCACACGCACGCACGCACAGTCACACGCAGACAGTAGTGTACCTGTGTTGCTGCTGCCGCCCCCGTCTCTCCGCGCGCTGCCCTCCAGGCGAGGGACCCCGATACGCGGCCCCCCAGCTCCCCCTGGCCCTTGGGGCTCTTGGGAGAGATGAACTCCACCAGCTCCACCAGCAGCCTCCCCAGCAGCTCTTTCTTGCGCTCAGCTGCAATACCCTGCTGACGCTGCAACACACACACACACACACACACACACACACACACACAATACAAATCACCAAGAGATAAATTTCATGCTGTAGACACAAGCACATGCGCACACAGACACAGACACACGAACACACACACACCGAAGTTGCAACATCACACAATACAAATCACCAAGACATAGCCGTGTAGACACACACACACACACACACACACACACACACACCAAAAGTTGCAACATCGCAATACAAATCACCAAGACATACATGCATGCTCACACACACACACACACGCACACGCACACGCACACGCGCACACACACACACGCACACACACACACACACACACACACACACACACACACACACACACACACACACACACACACACACACACACACACACACACACACACACACACACACACACACACACACGCACACGCACACGCACACACGCACACAGGGCTTAAGGATTGTATGTGTTTGTCAGGTACTCACCATGTTATTGAGGCTGTTGACCGTGTGCAGTAGCCATGTCTCCTGGACCTGAGTACGTCTGGCCTGCACCTCAGCATGCTTACAGGAGTACCGCCACGTCACATCCACCACCTGAACCAATCACAAACAGCCTCAGAAGTCACATGATCTACAGACACATTACACCAACCACATAAACCAATCAGAAACGGCCTCACATGTCACATGACCTTCATCACCATGTCACATCCACCACCTAAACCAATCACAAACAGTCCTACAGGTCACATGATCAAATCATCGCATCCACCACCAAAACTAATCAAAAGCCGAGTGTACCTGATGAAGCAACAGTGAAACGCGTCGTTCACCTAAATAAACCACCAGTAAAGAAGACCAGTGTGCTGTGATTTACCGCCCCTTTACTTGGATTGCTTTTACTGCACATCACCAGCACATGGACAGTGGTTGTGCACAGGGACTCTACTTTGAGTAATCAATAGCCGCGTTTGTGGCGGCGCATTGCTGCGCAGTATGTGCAGTGTGCATGCGCGCTTCACCATTATAATGCATAGTATGCTAAAGATGGGATAATATATCTAACCAGAATGCATCAGAATTTCGCATTGCATGTGTGCACTGCGCTGGCTGCATAGAAATGCACCGTCTCAAGCGCGCCCAGAAACAATCTCACAGGTCACATGATCTATGTACAGTCACATCCACCAGCTTAATCACTCAGAAACAGCTTACCATCCGGGAAATTTCCCATTATCCCATTCTGCACCAATCAGCACTTGGCAGTGGATCACATGACTGATAACTTGACCAATCGTGAGGGAGCATACTGACCTGGTCCTTGGAGAAGGCCAGTACGTAGGAGAGCTTCTTCCCCCAGCCCACCTCGTAGAGCAGGGGCTTATCGCAGGCGTTCTCACACGAGTCACAGTGCAGCCAGCGACCCTGCGACACCGAGAAGACCTCAGTCCACACGTGATCTACACAGGGAGAGGGAGAGGGAGAGAGAGAGGTAGCGCATGCAACAGAGAAACTGAAAATGAGGAATAGCACAAATACAAATGAAGTTAACTAAATATGACATTCAATTCTCTCAGTACAAAGCCTTTTTTTTAACCCCTTCTATCCCAAATGTAGCATCTTAACATGTGCCGTCCCAAATTTAGCATACAAATCTGTTTTGTCCCGTGTGTACCATCCTAACTAAGTAGTATACTGACCTATGCTGTGCCATATGTCACACTACAACTTATTTATCATCCATCACACTATGTAGCATGCAAATATAGACATGTAACATCCCAGATGTAGCATCGTATGTAGCATACTCATCTATTCTGTCACATATTTAGCATACAAAGTAGCATGCCAACCTGTGCTGTTCCAAATGTAGCATACTAACCTGAGCTGTCCCATATTAGCTGCCACAGCCCCCCTAGCAGCATCTCACAGGCCCGCCAGGGGTCCCCGGACCCCACTTTGGAAACCACTGTGCTAACTAACCTGTGCTGTCCCATACGTAGCGTGCCTCCAGCCCCAGAGCCCTGCAGCAGAGTGTGAAGCAGTTGGCCCACTCTCCACAGCGCCCTCTTCTGGTCTCCAGCAGCTTCTCAGGGTGGTTGTACCTGCCGGGTGGAGCAAGGAAATGCAGTTGGCACCCGCAATTTCTTTTACAACAGGGCAGTGTAGAGGAGACGAGAAACAAGCAGGAGAGAGACAGACAGGGTAGGGTTGGGAAAAGTCCCCGTCTGAACTCGAACCTGAATCCCCATGGGCATGCAGCAACCCGCACTCCCAACACACATAAATAATACTAATTTTATTTATACAGCACAAAATCATACATAACATGAAGCTCTCTAAGTGCTTAACAAACAGATTAAAACAGCAAACAGTAAGATTTAAAAAGAAGAAATTAAGTTTAAATATTTTTAAAAACATTTTAAAGAATACATTTTAAAGAAATCCATAATGAAAACAACAACCAAATATGTCACAGAATCAAGAGGATGTGTTGGGCCCGAGCGTTCCTGTTGATAGGTGACCAATAATGTTGTTGTTATCCCCGGTTAATAATAAAACATCCTATGGCCTAGTTTACATGAGACATTTAGTTCAGAATTAACTCAGCTTGATTACGTCATGTAAACACTTCACAATTCGGAAGTAAAGGAATGTTCAATGTAAACTCGACGGAACTATGGAATTCGGAATTGAAACCATCATGTAAACGTAGCCTATGGCTGCCATGTGCCTCCTACCTGGGGAAGCGTGTGGCGGTCTGGCAGGCGTTGCAGAAGTGCTTCTCCACACGCCCTCCGTCCCAGCGGAGCTCCTCCTCTGAGGGGGGCAGGGAGCCAGCAGACTGGGTAGTGGAGTGGTACACATGCTCATTAGAAACACATCTGTGCATCGGGGACTTCATTCCTTTCTGTTTATCTATGAGGGTTAGTTATATATTTCAATATATACCACAGATGCAAATTAGCTTTATAGCTAACTCAAGTACTGCAGTTGTCCTGTACATGGCCCCTGTCAAAGAAACCAATAAATTAAACATATATTTTTACAGCACTTTATATGGAATTTATTCCTTTCTGTTGATCTATGAGTGTTATTTCCATGTTTATATATATATTTTCACCACACCTGGGTCTTGCCCCCACAGCGGGAGCAGGGGAGGCTGTCCACCCAGGTGAAGAACTCTCCCTTAAACCACTGGAGCAGCTCCAACACCAACATGTCCGCCTCTCCCAGGGAACAGCCTGGTGAACAGAGGGAAGGAAATGAGGACTCCAGACTCTTCTATCAGGTGATTTACCTCTTCATTTAACCAGGTTTACTGCTGAATCAGCTTCTCCTCAGTGCACACACACACACACACACACACACACACACACACACACACACACACACACACACACACACACACACACACACACACACACACACACACACACACACACACACACACACACACACACACACACACACACACACGCACGCACACACGCACACACGCACGCACACACACACTAGCAATTCTGTTATTGACATGGTATCGGCTACGTGGCCACCACTGACCTGCATCTGATCAAGATCATTCCAGAATGCGCTCCGAACACACTGACATATAGTTGCAGGTTCAAATCCCATATAATTCATGGTTTAAGTGACATTCCCTTGAATAAGACCTCATGTTGCAGGCATGCATTCCAGGCATAGTAGTACAACATCCTGTTCCTTAACTAACTGTAAATCACTTTGGAAAAAGTGTATTCCACACTGTCCACACACTATAGGGTCATTTCACGTGAAATCAGACACTTTGGGACCCGACCGACCCGGATTTCAATCATACTTGGTGTGCCTTTTTAGTAGCATGGTAGCACCCCACAACTGCATTGGTTTGAATCTGACACTAATATTAAGGGAGAAACAGACTAGGAAAGGTTCACATGTGAGGGTAGGACACTATACATTCAGCCTTGAATATATCAGTCAGTGTTAGTCACAAAAAGATGCCTGTGGTATTGTTTGAAAGCTCTTTTCTGGCTCTACATATTACACAATCAGTGTGGAATACAACAACTCTCAGAATATGAATTATGATAAATTGTAAAATTAAAAATTGAATATCTAAAAAAACGATATTTTAAAATAGCCAGTTCCTTGTCCAAACGTAGCCGGCAATGTCATTAGCAACACCTCAAATGCTGGTGTTCGGTTCTTTATTCATTTCAGAGAGAATTTGACTCACAAATATGGCATCATACAGACCACTTACTAATAATATGGTAATACCATAGTAGCATCACATGACAAAACAAAAACAAAACAAAAATGGTCAGTTTCCATGGTCCCAGGTTTCAGAAACTAAGGCAGATGTCCATTTATACACACCAAATGATGATATGTGAATGTTTGAACATTCCTTCTCTGTGTACCTGTGTCATCTTCCCTTTACCGTACTTTAAAGAGATAATCAATGGCTACACTCTCATTTTGTACTCTACCAGTGCATTTGAAGCAGCAGCTGTGTCTTTTGTAGATAATGTATAAGTACGTCCCGTTGCAGTTACAGGTTCCACTACCAATGCAATGTATGATTGAAATCCGGATCGGTCGGGTCCCAAAGCGTCTGATTTCACGTGAAATGACCCTATACAAACTGACCTGGGTTTGCGAGGGTAATGTAGGTAATGGGTAATGCAATATAATGTAATCCCCAACATACAGCGAATACTGACCTGGGTCCACTTGTGCGCGTGTATACGCGTGTGCGCATACTTACACACATACACACACACACACACACACACTCACACGCACACACCAGATATATCCAGACTGACCTGGGTCCGCTTGCCGTGCCCGCTCCAGCCTCTGTTGGGCCTGGGAGAGGAGTCGGCTCTCAGGGATGCAGGCCCGGGCCTTGCCCTGCAGCACCGGGTCCTCATACATCAACACGTGCTGGAAGTTGGACTGCAGTGTCCGGAAGAAAGCCATACTTTTAGCCTGCGAGAAGAGAGACACAGAGTAGAGAAGAGAATAGAAGTGTAAATAACAATCGATATGTATCAACGCATCGATCCTACAGTATGGCCGATGATTGAATCGAATCAAATCGTATCGTGGGGCATTCTTAAAGGGACACTGTGCAGGAAATGGTCAAAAAAGGTACTGCAACTATGCTGCTCATTGAAACTGGGTTGGCTATAGCCAAATTTGATATTTACATGAAAGTTTACTAAGTAATAAACAAATATTTACTAGTATGGTCCAAGTAGAGTCTTTTTTGCAGCTAATATGGCTATTTTTGGAAATTCAAAATGGCGGACCATGGAGAAGATCCCCCTTTTCATGTATGAAAAGTGCAATTTTTTCCAGTCATAATGAATACTTAGAATTTGATGGTGGTGGTAAATATTCATGAAAAAGGTAACATTAGTGAATGGGCAGCATGAATTCTGGAAATAAACAACTAAAAATCTCACACAGTGTCCCTTTAAGTATTGAAAATAATCAAATCGCAGGCCCCTACCCAATGCCCTAGCTCCATAACATAATAGAAGTGGAAAAGTATCATATCTTGGGACATTCTTAAGTATCGAAAATAATTGAATCGCTGCCTCAAGAAATCGATATCGAATTGTATAATTGTCATGGAGGCGGTGATTGACACCCCTAGTACTGACTGGAAAGCCATACTGGAAAACAGACACTGTACAACAAAGGACAAAAAGGACAACAGATCATAGCAGTTGCAGAATAAGCTATCAGTCAGTCACTAACCATAATAAATACACTAAGATCCCTTACTGTTCAGAATCCAGAGATTAGTTGGTTAGATTCTCGACTCTCCACCAATAACCGATTCCTTTTGTGCTCAAGTTAAAACTTGAAACTCATTCAGCATTTGCTGATGAGTCATACCACAGACACACCCTGTGTCTCAATCCACCCACTTGTGCACTTCGGGCACTGTTTCAGTGCATAGGGCGCTCACGTTGAAAATTTCGGTTGAGTCAGTGCACTGAAAGCGCCCGGATGATCCCCTAACAATGGCGGAAAAAGCAGCGTTTGAACGATTGGACACTGCACGCACTAAACAGACGCCATGTTGACAGTGAAACGGAAGAAACGTGGCGTTCAATTCGAGTAGAAGAGTGTGGCCAACAGTCTCCTAATTCTGTAAGTTCAGTAAGCTGAGACACCAACCTTTTCATGCCAAGCCAAGTGTTGTATACGTGATAGTTGCCCTTTGGGGTGAAGGAAATGTACATACAAGCAGGAGACGCTGTGCAGTGTAAACAGTAGCCAACCAGTATTTCGGTAAGTAAATGCTACGCTCAGCCGTCACTTCCAGCGAGGCCACAGTGCATAAGTTAGTGCTCAAACTTTCCCACGACACTATGCACTGAAGACCTCAGTGCACTGTGTACTAACCGTCACTGCTCCACTGACACAAGTGCATGGATTGAGACATAGGGACAAACATGCACACACACGCACCAGTGAAGGCTGCTGGGAGGAGCTGTGTGGAGAGGGTGCTGCAGAGGAGACAGGTGTTAGAGGTTGGGTGGGAGGGGCAACAGCAGTGGCAGCTGACGACACTGACGCTCCTGCACTGGGTGCCCAAGGTGTGGAGGATGCTGCCTGGCCCCCAGCTGCTGCCCTGGCCGCTACTCCCACTCCCCCTGATGTGGCACCGGTGGCCCCCATCCTCTGGTTCCTTTCCGTAGCAATGCGCTCCCGCACCCTCCGGAGCTGCTCCACCGACGCCGTCATGGGGAATATCAGGTGTGTGTCTCCCTAGTGGAGGAGGGATAGAGAAATAGAGGGATGGGGGGAGAGACAGAGACAGAGACAGAGACAGAGAGTTAAGACATGGGCATTGCAGGGGGAAAACACTTCTCATCCCCATCCAACTCCATCCCCAAAACATTTCCTCAGAACAGGCACGTGCTGTGCTGTGTTATTATTATAGCTGATGATAAACATTACACATCCTAACACAACCCGTGACTTGAATTATTCACTTCAACAAGCATAGGCGACTTTGTAAAGAGGCCAGCAAAGCAGGCAAGCAACTGGCTGACGTACCTCTTCAAATCCCATTTCAAAAAGGCACTCCACGGCTCCACTGACAGGAAGGATCTTGGTGGAAAAAGTCGGATTGCCGATTCGGATCGACTTGTATTTATCCTCATTTGGGTTCCTACAAAGGAAAATAGTCTTAAAGGCTTTTTGACTGACAAGGTTTCACATCTTTACAACGAGAGAGAGGACACAATGACATTGTGGTTATTCGTTAACATCACTGGAGGTGTAGATGTGTCAAAGGATTTACCATTCCTACACCAACAGCAAGAGAAATGTGTTGAATTTACAGAAACATGACTGTGCATTATATAGCTACCACAGTGAGCCAGCTAGCTGGCAGGGTGCATGATTAGCTGGATAGACAAGTTTTTCAGACGGTCTGCAGGTGTTTGTGTGAGGCAGACGTCAAGTCACCTAAGGATGTTGTCTGCATAGGTAAGTAATATCTTCGAAACGTCCAGAAAAACTTCGTTTGTGTTTTCGCAAAGTGCACTAACTCCTGCGCCTGCCATTATCCAAGTTCCTGTTTAAGGAGCTGTTTTGTCTTCTTGCTGGTGGACTTGAAGAGAGCAGCTGAGCTGGTTTGTATCTTTGAACTGAATAATTGTATAGCTGCCCAAATCGTGCCTGAAAAACATTACGCAGATTTATTTTAAATGTAGCTGTTTCCTCAATGGAATACACAAAGTGTGTTCAGTAAATGTATTTTGCATCGTGCATTTTCACATAATCGATGTAGACATTTTGTATTACTTGAAATTTCTTGCTTGTTTTGAGCCGGCAAACGTGTGCGTGCCACGCAGCTCCTGAAACCTCCACGGGCGCCCGTGTTGTCATTTGCAAACATGACAGTTCGTGGCGGCGTGTGATGTGTAAAGCGTGTGAAGTTGTTGGGGTTTTGAGGTATGTTTAGAAAGATATATTCTCTTTTCTACTTCCCTGTTTGTAATTTGATGGGACTGGCACGATTTGCTTCTCTTAAACTTCTAACTTGAGTCGAAGCCAGACTCGTACCTCGCTGTCTACTGAACACAAGGACACGCATGAAATTGACTCTGCAGGGTTAAAGGGGTTAGAATCTCATGTCAGTCACTCATAAACAGACACCACATCACTTCAGTACTTAGGTAATTGCTTTGGTTGCCAGTGAGCTTTTGGATTGAGTTTAAAACTCTTCTGATAATTATAAGTCACCAAGTGGCGTAGGCCCTAAATATACTGTAATGCTTGATCATCCTAATAGATGTCTTAGGTCTTCAGATTGTGCATGATAGGGTCAAGTCTACTAGACAGGGTGAAATGGCATTTTGTCATTAGGCTATGCTGCAAAATGCTGGAAACAGTTCCCTGTCCCAAATGAGAACTGCCCAACAGTATCTTGTTTTAAAAACAAATTAAAAACAGCTTTATTATCCTCTGCCTTTGGTGATAGTTAATTATCTACTATCTATAACACAATAGGCCATAATAGGCCTATGGTTTTGTCGTGCACCTGCACAACGTTGAAGTGGAATTTGAATGGAATGAACAGGGAAGGCTCCTATATTGAAATAAGTTGCTAAATTGACTGATCAACTGATAACCAGAATATTTGTGAACCATTTACTTCCCACAAATTCAGGATATGACTTTTTTTATGTCTAACTTACTCTTCATGACGAAGGTCACATGTTAAAGTGTGAATAGGCCTGAGAGTTGTGGTGACATATTTCCCAGGTGCTGCACTGTCCTTCAGTAAGTTCTCTGAATGTGACACACTGATGGTGAGAGCCATTGAACTTCCTGGTTAGTGTCTGGGGCAGCCGTGGTCTAATGGTAAGGGTTAGGTTTGCTGGTTCGAATCCCACCCTTACTTCTAGTTCATGGATGGGCACTCATGCCCCTCCCCCCCTCACTCAGTGTGACCCTTAAAACAGGTCTTTAAAAAATAATAAATGACAAGATTTTTTTTAAACCACTACTGAATTAATCTGTTGTAACTAATTATGGGTGGTTGACGTTTAAGGGCGTAACGCAAAAAAAAAAAAAGATTATCAAATTCCTAAAAAAATGATGGATAAAAATTGGAAAAAATAGAAAAAAAATAAAGCACTTAGTGGTCTGTGGAATTTTCACCTTATTTTTTGCCATTTTTGGGAAAATGTGTCCTGAATCAACACATTGCATAGGCATGTCACACCGCAGGAAAATGGAGTCACACCACAGGGAATTCACTGCATTATGGCCATTTTAATCCTTTTGTATACATGACTGACATCTGAGCTCATGCTAACTTGATAATGATATTGTGTTTAACCTTAATATGCGTTTTCATTTATAAAAAACGTTTTTTCCTTCTGTAAGAGCAGTCACACCACAGGACACCATAAAATGAACCTAAGCATTGCGTGACAGAAAGATTGCAATATGAAGACATTTTAAGAGGTCAAGAGTCACCTTAAACTGCCACAGCACTCTCCAATAACTGAGGTACTGACTGGTTAGGAGCCAGTCTTTAAGACCCTTGTAGTTGGCCTTGCAGCTGCCCATTCACAAACATTGACATACATGTCACCCCACAGGACGCAATTTGTGTTACGAAATTGAACTTGTAGTTAATATTACTGTCTTGAGTTTTTTTCACATTCACATATCTTAATATAAAGTTAATATTTATGCAATCATGCCAAATGCTTCATACATTATTCAAAATGTTGTTGGTTAATTTATATATTTATTATATTCCTGGTTTCATTAAAGGGACACTGTGCAGGAAATGGTCAAAAAAGGTACTGCAACTATGCTGCTCATTGAAACTGGGCTGCCTATTGCCATATTTCATCTTCACATGAAAGTTTACCAAGTAATAAACAAATATTTTCTAGTATGGTCCAAGTACAGTCATTTTTGCAGCTAAAAATGGCTATTTTTGGAAATTCAAAATGGCGGACCATGGAGAAGATCCCCCTTTTCATGTATGAAAAGTGCAATTTTTCCAGTCATAATGAAAACTTAGAATTTGATGCTAGTGGTAAGTATTCATGAAAAAGGTAACATTAGTGAATGGGCAGCATGAATTCTGGAAATAAACAACTAAAAATCTCACACAGTGTCCCTTTAATGTTACAGTCACACCGCAGGATATTTGACATACACCTTTACATAAATCTTAACAAAAATGTTTCTTCTCGTCTAAGACTAATATGAAACATAATGCACCACATCTTCTTTCATTGACATTTGTTTTTTAAAGGAAAAATAACAGTTTTGTAGGTTTTTAACCAATGTTACGAAAAAACAAGACGTCACGTCTCCCACCCTTATACTGTTGGCCGATAGAGAACACTCCTATTCTTTCCAAACAATATCGGCGGTCAGTGAGCAACCACCTGCACCTCAAACTCTGCGAGTTGTAGTCAGGTCCGTGGTCATGTGGCCCTCCGATGGTGGCGATGAAAATATGTTGCCCTCCTTATCATGAAAGTTGCCCATCCCTGTTCGTTCTAGTTACACCTCCATCCATGGCTCAAGTGTCATTCAACAAGGCTCCAATGCCCTGAGACAAACATGAACCGCTTTGGATAAAAGCGTCAGCTAAGTGCAATGTCATGTCATGTAGCCTCTGAAGGCAGAATCATAAGTTGATAATGTAGCCCTCCTCATCTGGCGTGCATTTCTCAAAACCAAAGTTGCTTACTACTTTAGCTACTTTGTTGTTTTAAATGCATTTTCCCATTGGCAACTACCCAAGTTGCTAACAGGCGAACAACTTCTCTTTCGAGAACTGCACCCCTGTTCAGCTGGGTGGTCCAGTAGAGCAGGGATGCCTTCAGAATAGGGTGGCCAGATGTCCGGCTTTAGGAGTGATAAAAGGAATGTGAGGGGAAATTGGGAAAATCTTGCTATTGTTGTCAAATCTTAGGGAGTGAATCAGATGGGATCTGGCATTCCTCACTCTAAAACTGATTATAATTCAGGAAATTGTGTCTGAAAAATTAAAAAAAAATCAGGGACTCACAACCCCCGTCCACATAATATCCTCCTTTTTGGTGTTACGGAAATGTTCACTTCAGAAACATGTTTTATCTGGATAAACATTGAGTCTGCAGACACACATGCCCTCTTCTTTATTGACAGATCTTTTCCAACTTTGAAAATGAAGTGACCACACGTAAAGCAAAGGAAGAGAAGATGTCTGCTCAGTGCATGCAGAGAGCCATGCTGCTGCGGTCCCTGCCTCACCGTCATCTCTTGGTTGTGAGCCCATATGGGAAAAAATGGTAAAGAACTTATAAGAATTATATATATATGCCATGTATGATTTACTCCTGAAAGTGGCCCCTATTGGTGTTTTCTCCTACAGAATTATTTGATGTACTCTATGTATTATGTGTGAAGCATACAAAGAAAGTAGTTGTATCATACACATTATCTATAGGCCTATGCCATGTACAATTTGTACTCTATTCATACTAGTTTCACCAACACCAAAAGGGGCCATTTCAGGAGTAAATTTACCAAAAAAAAATGTTTATCTGTTTTCACTGTCATATATACATATTTTAGAATTCATTAAAACTTGTATCATCTTACAATATCCTTTCCATGGACTGTTTGTGTGCTGGTTCCAGGCCCAACCACCAGAGAGGCTATGGGTCTGCTTCCCGGATGCGGCCCCAAAGAAGGGTGGTGATTACGGGCATCGGGCTGGTGTGCCCCCTGGGCACGGGCACCACTCTTCCCTGGCAGCGCCTCCTTCAGGGAGAGAGCGGTATAGTCGCCCTGGACGCAGAGGAGTACAAGTCGGTTCCTTGTAAGGTAATTTTTTTTTAAATTCCTTTCATTGTTATCCCTTTGCTTTTTATATTTTTATATTTTATTTCATATGCTTTTATTTTCATTAAACCTGTTTTCATGCTTTTTTGTGTAGCACAAACACACAGTCTCTGTGTATGAGATGCGGTACACTTGCCTGTTTCCTTCTGCCTGCAGGTGATAGTCAGGCTGCTGACAGTCATGCAGGATGTTCTGCACTCTTTGTAGACAGCGTGTGGTGTAGATGGCACTTATCTCTGAGAGAGGTGTCCCAGTAATTGTCTTATCTCTATAATATAATATAATCATAATCTAATCTAATAATGATATCTACTTCAAGGTGGCAGCGCGGGTGCCCCGGGGCGAGGGCGAGGGCGAGTTCTGGCCCGAGCGCTTTGCCAGTCGCGGCGAGATCAACAGCATGTCCCCGGCCACTGTCATGGCGGTGGCTGCGGCGCAGCTAGCCCTGGAGGATTGTGGGTGGCATCCCAGCAGCCCCCAGGAGCAGCTGGAGACGGGCGTCGCCGTGGGGATGGGCATGGTGTCGCTGGAGGAGATCGCACGCACGGCCACGGCCTTCGAGACGCGAGGCTACAACAAGGTCAGACGCTTCATTTATTTTCATCGTTTATTGGACTGGATGGTCTGAGAGAGTGACAGTGGGGAAAGTAGAGGCAGAGAGATGGGCATTAGGGATGCAAATTTTGGAATTGCCAGTTGATTGACCTTATTGATCGACTTACAATTAGTTGATAAGTGAGATAAAATGATACATTTAAATTAATTCATATTTATATTCTTTAATGAAAGGTGATTGAAATGATTTAAGTCGATTAAATGATTAATTGTTGACATTCCTAATGAGCATGGATCTAAAGTGCTACTATCGTACCTGTTGTCCTTCGCCGTTCCGCAGGTGAGTCCTTTCTTCGTGCCTGCTTCTTGGTCAATGCGGCTGTGGGCCATGTCAGTATAGAAAATAAAGGTCCGCAACACTGTTGAATGCTCCCAAATATTTAATGGCACAAAGCGCCACATAGTGCCATTAAATATTTGGGAGCATTTAACAGTGTTGCGGACCTTTATTTTCTTTTCAGTTATCTTACGTTTGGTCCAGCACCTGTGCCACTGATGTGCGCGCATTCTTTGACTTTCCACTTCAGTATAGAGACAGTAATTATATTATTAATAATAAAATTCTAAAGTGTCTTGTATTATTTATTTTATTATTCATTGTATTATTATTGTTCTTCTTGCCACACACCTTGGTCATATAGTACTGGCTAACTACCGTATTCTAAATTATTACTGTACCTATTGTCCCTCACTGTCCTGTAGTTGAGCCCGTTAGTGGCTAACTATTCTGGGTTGCATTTCCCAAATACGTAGTTCCCAGCTACGTTAGCTACTTTGTTGGTTGCAATGCAATTTCCCATCGGCAACTACCCAAGTAGCTAACTGCTAACAACTACGCTTTCGATAAATGCTCCCCTGAATTGTCTTGTGTTATCCGCCAGGTGAGCCCGCTAGTGGCTAACTATTTTGAAGTGTCTTGTATTATCCACCAGGTGAGCCCGTTAGTGGCTAACTATTCTGAAGTGTCTTGTGTTATCCGCCAGGTGAGTCCGTTCTTCGTGCCGCGTATCCTTGTCAACATGGCGGCGGGCCACATCAGTATTCGCCACGGTCTGCGGGGCCCCAATCACGCCGTGTCCACCGCCTGCACCACGGGGGCCCACGCCATTGGGGACGCGGCACGCTTCATCGCCCACGGAGACGCTACGGCGATGGTGGCGGGGGGAGCGGAAGCCTGTGTGGGTCCGCTAGCGCTGGCGGGGTTTGCCCGGGCTCGAGCGCTAAGCACCAGCTGGAACCAGCAGCCCCAGCTGGCGTCACGGCCCTTCCACCCCGAGCGCGAGGGCTTCGTCATGGGGGAGGGGGCTGCCGTCATGGTCCTGGAGGAGTACACGGTAAGTGTCAGCGGCCCTGATTGTATGAATTGTTTTACTGGATTATCACAGAGCATATTCATTGATTGTACATTACTTGTGAATTACAAGTTATTTTATGGGCATTAATTGATGTCTGCTACTAAAAAAAAAACATAATTGACCGGAACCGTATACAAGTTTACCCTGGAATATAAACACCTTGTTTGTTTTACGGTGTTGCAGCATGCGATGGCGAGGGGGGCGCGGGTCTACGCTGAGGTGTTGGGATACGGGCTCTCTGGAGACGCTAGCCACATTACGGCTCCCACGGCCGACGGGGACGGAGCGCTCAGGTGAGAGAATGCTGGACGGACAGGTGTGATGATACGACAGTCAGATGTAGCGGGTGGGGTGTATATCGACGTGTCACCCTGAGTGGGAGGGCTTTCTGACAGAGATGGAGCACTGAGGTAGGAGAACTCTAGCCTGGTTTTACCAGACCACATGAATTACTTTGTAATTAATTTTTGGTCTGGATTCTCAATGCACTGGAGCGCTTGGGTGGGAGGAGTGAGCTAAGCTCTGTTTTGAAATGAGTGGACTGTACTATGCTAAGTATACAGTGTACACAGGGCTTTTTGACGGGGACATACGTAGCTCTGAGATGAGAGAATTACAGACAGACAGGCAGCCGTGACTTAATTCTTAAATAGTTGCTGATCTTGTAATTGTCGGATGGCATGTAATTGCCTGATGCCATGTCATCCATGGCTGAAGTGCCCTTACTCCAGGCACTGCAACCAATAACCCTGTTAATGACTGTAAGTGGCTTTGGGTAAAAGCTTTGGCTAAGTGTAGTGTAAGGTAATTATAAAGTTATTTCTAATGCAATCTTACCTCCAGGTGCATGTGTAATGTAATTGTAATGTCATCTGTAATGTAATGTTATATGTAATGTTATCTTTAATGTGATGTTATCGTCAGGTGCGTGTGTATTGTAACTGTAATGTTAATTGTAATGTAATATGTACATGAAATGCTATCTTTAATGTAATGTTATCTTCAGGTGCATGTGTATTGTAATTGCAATGTTATCTGTAATGTAATACAGTATGTACATGTACTGTTATATGAAATGTTATCTTTGATGTGATGTTATCTTCAGGTGCATGGCAGCAGCGGTTAGGGACGCAGGAGTGGAAGTGTCAGATGTGACCTACATCAATGCCCATGCCACCTCCACTCCACTAGGTATGTACCCATGCCACCTCAACCTCCACTTGGTATGTACCCATTGCCCCAAAGTCAATCCAATGATGACTCAATTCTGGACCTCCTCTCTAGGGCTGCACAATATCAGAAAAAAAAATATTTAGAAATGTAGCGGTCTGCCGGTCTGTGTGGGGGTGTGGCTTCGGTCATGGTGGACTTCTTGCGCATTTGTTGATATTCAGCCAGTGATTGGACTGCACCGAAATGTTTTACTTGTTAGCGATAATTAAGTAATTTTCACAATATGCATATTGCCACTCTTGATATCGCGATTTTGATACATTTTCGATATACTGTATTGTGCAGCCCTACTCCTCTCTTCCCTAGGCCCAGAAAAGTGACTTATTCATCTGACGTTGCGTAGGGGGCTTGGATCCCATCCCTGATTGCTCTTGTTTCCCTCTGGCATTAATAAAATGTCCACCAGGTGATGCTGCTAAGAATGCCTGTCCCCTGGCCAACGGCAAGTGTATTCTACTCTACTCCACTAGGTGACACTGCTGAGAATGCTCCTATTGACCGCGTCTTCTCCCGTCAACCGCTGCCCTGACCAATGCCAGCTAATAATGCATTCTATCTATCTATCTATCTATCTATCTATCTATCTATCTATCTATCTATCTATCTATCTATCTATCTATCTATCTATCTATCTATCTATCTATCTATCTATCTATCTATCTATCTATCTCCATCCATTCATCCATCCATCTATCTAATTAATTACACCTATTCTACCCCTGTCCACCAGGTGATGCCGCTGAGAACGCCGCCATCGAGCGCCTCTTCTCCCCTCACCCCGCTGCCCTGGCTGCGCTGGCCGTGTCCTCCACCAAAGGCGCCACTGGGCATCTGCTGGGCGCGGCGGGCGCACTGGAGGCCGCCTTCACCGCACTGGCATGCCACCACGCCACACTGCCCCCCACCCTCAACTTGGACCGCACCGAGCCCGACTTCAAGCTGAACTACGTGCCTTGCTCTCCGCAGCCCTGGAGGACCCAGGAGGGGGAGGGGCAACAGCAAGAGCAGCAGCACCGCCGGGTTGCACTCACTAACTCGTTTGGGTTCGGGGGCACCAACGCCTCGCTGTGCCTGGCCAGCCTCTGAGGAGGTGTGGCACAGTTTCTCTCTCTTTTTTTTTTTTTTTAAGAAATGTCACACTCTCGAGTGTGATTCTTGGATTTTATTTTAGTGTGTCTACTATGCTAAAGAAGGCTTAGGCCGAAACTTCTGTCTGTCATGACGCTGAATAAGGTTTGGACAGAAACGTCTGTCTGTCATGCTAACCCGCTAAAATAAAATACAAGAATCCCACTCGAGAGTGTGGCTTTTCTACAAGAAAATGTACGGATCTGTTCGCTCGCACCCGCCGAAGGCCTCGTCAAAAACAGTTTGAAGTTGAGCACACTTTCTGAGAAAAAAAGGTGTGGCACAGTGCCATGAGGCTGATGAGAAGGGGCTCGTTTTTTGATGGCGCATTCCTGCAGCCATCTACAGCAGGCACATGCCCACTGCACAATTACAATGCACTAGTTAGACATTGTGCCCACGAAGCTGTTGATGGCTGCTCTGCTGTTGAAGCTGTTGACTTCTGCTCCGCATCTACAGGGGTTGGACAAAATAATGGAAACACCTGCCATTTTAGAGGGGGAAGTTTCATGGACCAGCCTGTTGGCCAATCTTCATTAATTGGACATTGCACCAGTAAGGTGACGTGTAAAGATTCAATTAGCAGGGTAAGAGCACAGTTTTGCTCAAAATTTTGCAATGCACACAACATTATGGGTGACATCAGAGTTAAAAAAGGAGAAATTCTTGGTGCGCGTGTAACTGTTGCATCTTTGACCGAGCCAGCAAGTCTTTGTGATGTATCCAGAGACACGGTATCCAAGGTAATGTCTGAATACCATCAAGAACAGGATTAACAGTGGATGCAAGAAACAAAATATTTCAAACAATGCAAGTTCAGTTCAGAAAAAAAAGTTAAAACACAGAAGTGCTGCGAGGATCCAAATTCTCAACACAGGTGCTCAAACAGTCTTTGTGGGTGGTAAATATCAAAAAAGAAAGAGGAGGAAACAGTGGTTTTCATTATTTTTTAAGGACTGACCGACATATTGAAACCTTCACGGTCTTTGTCAGGGTCAATGCAATGCAAATTCAGTATTTTGAGTTTTGAGTACAGGGATGTGGAATGAATTATGTGTAGGTGTCTTGTACACCACACCTCAGCTCTCAGCATATTTCTGACCCTGGAAACCGTTTGATGCGGTGGGTGGGGGAGAGATTCCTGGTTGGCCTTTTTTGGAGGAGGGGAGGGGGAGCATTTGCTGGAATCTTCACAGCAATGAGGTGTGTGTGTGTGTGTGCGTGCGTGCGTGCGTGCGTGCGTGCGTGCGCGTGTAGCTGTGAGGTTATACATTTCAGAGAATTGATACATTTAAGACTACTGAAGAACTGGGAAGGCCACCTGCGGGTCAGTTATTGTCAACACGTTACTTCATGACAAGTGTGAAGGCAAAGGCCATGATTTCACGACGGATTATACCAGTGATGAAATTGTGAAATTTTTAAATAATAAAGATAAAAGTAAAACAATCTAAGGCCAAATGTTATTTCTGTCTGGACTCTGAAAAACTGATATCATTGATATCATTTACACATTATATTTTTTTCTATCATACACCACAGATCAAAATTATGAAGAGCCCCCATTGACAATCACTAGGTTGATGTCTAGCCAAACTGACAGAGGAGATTAATGGTGAAATACAAACGTTTGTACATTAATACATGAATGGTGAAGTACATTACATCTGTAGTATATGGTGAAGTACATTACATTACCACCAGGGGTTGCTAGTTATTCACAAATCATTCTCAGGGTGTACAGAAAGCAATACCGGTACACAGGTTTCCAGGAACTTAATATTCTAACCTTAGTATTTATTATTGCTTTGTACTTAACACAGTTAGTGTCATGCATCACCCCTGCTGAAGCAAAGGACTTCAAAGCAGGGAAATAATAAGAAAATAATATGAAATTAACTGCAGTTTTTTTCTCATTGGCCAACAATCTTTTGTCTAATCTTCAGCATAATTTAATACAGTTAGCACACTGTGGGCCTACGAGAGTTTCCCATTTCTTGCAGCTTTCAAACAATATTCAGTCAACAAATGCATTTCTATCATGCAGACCTTTGACAAACCCCAGAGGCTTCGTTGTGTAAAGGGGACCACTGTTATTTCCCTGCATTTCTTTTCAGATTTAGAAAGGACATTCACAACATAATTTAGTATCCGTGGAAACAGAAAACAAGAGCAGAGCTACCAAACAACATTGTAATAACACATTGTATAATATTTTACCACTCACTGTATGTTGCAAGAGATCATACAATTCTACATTTCATTTTTTAAAGATTTTTTTGGGGGGGCTTCTATGCCTTAATTTGGGACAGCACAGTGAAGATGGTGATAGGAAGGAGTGCGAGACGGGAGAAATCAGCAAATAAGCGTATTATTTTTGTACTATTTTATATTAGTTCTTTATTCATTATAAATCAGTACTACTGGTCAGCCTCCATATGTAAATTATTTAATAACCAACTTTAAAGGTGTACTGCAGGTACTGCAACTATGCTGCTCAATGAAACTGGGCTGCCTATTGCCAAATTTGATCTTTACATGAAACTTTACTAAGTAATAAACTAATATTTTCTAGTCTGGCCCAAGTACAGTCATGTTTGCAGCTAAAAATGTCTATTTCTTGACATTCAAAATGGCAGACCATGGAGAAGATCCCCCTTTCCATGTCTGAAAAGTGCAATTTTCCCAGACATAATGGATACTTAGAAATTGATGGTGGTGGTGGTAAGTATTCATGAAAAAGGTTCTGGAAATAAACAACTACAAATATTACACAGTGTTTTAATGTTGAAATGATTTTTTATTTAGAAAATAGTGTTATATAGTAAAATAATAAGTAAAAAAAAAAGCAATGAAAAGTTGAGATACAAGGTTAGGTTCCTGTCTGACAGTGGTGATTTGCATTGCTTGTTCAAGAACTTTACTTTTCACAAACTTGACTTTTCAATGAAAATGCACCACCATTGCTGGCATACCTATGGGCTTTGAACACCTGCATTGTCTTTTTCATAGAGGTGTGTCGTTCATGAACGAGCCGGTTCTTTTGAACGGCTCCCTGAAATGAATGATGGGAACCGGATCACAGCTGGGGGAGCCACTCGATCGTTATTTTGTTCATTTTTCATTCATTTTAAGCACGTGACCTCAACCAGAGTAATTCAATTTGGTAAAAAACGCAATTGTTTACCTCAAAGAGAGGCAAAAATGGTCTTTAGAAGCAGGAGAATAATCAGTTGTTGTTTGGACAAAATTACCTTGAGATGGAGTCAAAATATTACACTCTTAACACGGAATACATAATTTAAAAAAGAGCCGAAAGAGCCAGTTTTTTGAACGGCTCTTTGAAAGGAATGAGCCACTAAGATCCGGATCCCGTCAAAGAGCCATAAATCCCATCTCTACTTTTTCACTCACTTTGACATGATGGGCTTTTTTATCTTTGCAGATGAGAATGACAAGTATACAGTGATTGCTTGCTTTACATTAGATATTGAAAGGGAAAAGTCCCAACAAAGTTGCCAGAAGCTGCTTAATAGCAGGGAAACTCAACAAAAAAACACACAGGTATAACAAACAACACATTTTTTTCAAAACAAAAGCCCTTCCATGGGCATATTAAACAATGCACCCTCCCATAGGTGTGACAAACAACATAAACATAAAATTCAAACAAAAGAAAAACAAAAACTATGCATGTGCCATTGATAGTGTACTGTCACTTCTTGAGGATGTCAAGCGAAGAACTACACATTGACATTCAACTGAAAATGAAAATATACAGCCTATAATGGGGTTTTGACAGCCTCTAGTAGAATGGAGGAGGTGGCTTGCACACCTTGAGTCTTTGTTTGCGTGTGCATCTCAATGGAAATCACTTGAAATCACTTGAAAATTATAGAAGAAGCGCAACACGGCCACAATTATGGTCAAGGTTTCAATGTGAAAGCTGAGGTTTTGTTGACCGAAACGTCAGCTTTCGCATTAAAACCTTGACTGTAATTGTAGCAGTGTTGCGCGTATTGACAGCCTCTAACATCCATTATTTCCAGAGGTCATCCATAAAGTTCAATTTTTCTCCTTTTCTGAAGTTCTTTGATGATGGCATACTCAAAGTTTCCCCCATGTATGCCTGTTCTGTAGTTTGGTTTGATTGTCTCAAAATAGTGATTCCAGTTGCCGTCCTTGTCAGCTCCGAATCCATACACTCGGACCTGGAACAAGAAAATAAAGAAAATAGGCTAAATAAAATAAAACATTAGCCTCACAACCTCACATCATGCCACACAATGACGTGCCTATATTTGACAAGATAATGAGCAGGGTTTAGGCCTACAGTATTTATTTACAGAATTGTACAGTAATTTACATTGTAACAGGTTCTATGGTACTCACTGTGCTCAATAGCCCCTGTACTTTATTTTACGGCAGACAAATGACAAAGTTAAAGAGGTGTCATTCCGTTTGAGTTTTCTGTATGTTCTGCAAAATTATGGGTCATGGTTAAGTTAGGGCAGTCATGAATGAGCGGTTAGGGCAGTGTCAATCTTGTGGGTTCCCGGTTTGAGTCCCGACCTAGGTTGTTGGAGGAAGTAATTAACCTCTGCTCCCTTGGGGTGCGGTTGCGTGACGACTTTGTATTGAGTTGTGCAACAAAATCGATTCGGGCGACTACGTAGACGCGATTACCGCGACGAGAGCGACAGTTTGTAGTTGAACCCCTGGGAATATCATGCAAATTAGCTATGACGCGGTTCTGCGACAGCCGCCACAGCCACTGGGAATGTTGGAATGCGTGCATTCTACTTTTAATGGACATACTGTAGTCGCTTCAATTGCTCTTAGCCTATCGCTTTTCCTGCACAGAAGCGATTCTCTGTTGCCTGAATCTCGTCGCGTCCGGTGTATTCACCCAGTAAGAATGAACACGTTAGCCTCGCACCTTAAAACACACTGACAATATTTTTTAACCCTTTTCCATCATGTTGACTGAAATCAAAGCAAAAAGAAGAGTTCTTTCCCTCAACATTGTCTGCAAAATGACCATAGGTACCGAATTACCGTTAACTCACCTTGTCACAGATATGAAGAGCCATTATAAGAGTCATGAATCCAGTGGACGGATAGTCACCATGTTCCTGCAGCCACTTGTGATGTACATACTTCATGAAACTGGGGCTGACCACCATTACCTATGGAGAGGCGGTGGAAATAGATTTCAGTCAGGTAAGGAAATGGAACAGTTTGTAAGTACAACAATCTTCGCAAGTATTTTCAGCCATTCAAGGGTGTGTTTCCTGACAGCGTAACCTACGCTGGTAACCTAGCCTACTAAGTTGCTAAATGGATAGCAACTTTGCTTTCAAGAAACCGGGTGTAGTAGGGCCTAGTTCGGTTGAGTATAACTGCACAGTGTATAGGCCTACACAAATACAGTCCCAGGAAAAAGTTTGTACACCCTTTGAAATTTCTTACCTTTCTGTCAAAATTGGCCATAAAACATGGTCTGATCTTCCCGGAAATCACAAGAAGGAACAACCAGAGTCTGCTTTAACTAATTCAATCCAAACATTTACAGGTTTTCATATTTTCATTGGCCATAAGATGTAAACATTCACAGGACAGCAAGGCGTAAGTAAGTACACCCTTGCATTCAATAGGTTTTAACCCTAAGTTAGTCGCAATAACCTTAACCAGATGTTTCCTGTAGTTGCAGATCAGATTAACAAAACAATCTGGATGTATCTGGTCTCCCTCTTCTTTAGAAAACTGCCTCTCGTCAGCAAGGTTTGTGGGGTGTCTGGAGTGCATAGCTTTCTTGACTTCATGCCATATAATCTCAATTGTTTTTTGTCAGGGCTTTGACTGGGCTATTCCAGAATGTGTATTTCATTATTATGAAGCCATTCTAAAGTCGATTTGCTTCTAAAGTATGGGTTGTTGTCATATTTCAGCACCCATCCTCTTGTGTGCTTCAACTGTGTGACAGGCTATGTGACTTTTTTTCTGTAAAATATCTCGTTAAACTTCTGAGTTCATTGTTCCACTGATAATAGCAAACTGAAAAGGGCCTGAGGCAGCAAGGTAGCCGCATATAATGATGCTCCCGCCACCATAGTCAAAGGTGGAGATGATGTTTTGGTGAAGGTGTGGTTCTCCAGTTCTCCTCCAAACATGACATTGTGTGTTTCCCTGAACAATTCAACTTTGGTTTCAACGTTGGTCTACAGAATATTTTGCAGTAATTCTATGAAGCATATAAATGCTTTTTCGCAAACCTCAAAGGTGCAGCAATATTTTTTGGGACAGAAACCCCATTAATTTTAGATTGGCAGAATGAATCCCATTTTTAGCTATTCTTGGTTACATCTCTTCTGAGTATGGTGGCGGGAGCATCATTATATGCGGCTACCTTGCTGCCTCAGGCCCTTGACAGTTTGCTATTATCAGTGGAACAATGAACTCAAGTGTATTGTGATATTTTACAGAAAAAACGTGAGGAAGTCTGTCACACAGTTGAAGCACACAAGAGTATGGGTCCTGAAATATGACAACAACCCATACTTTAAAAGCAAATCGACTTTAGAATGGCTTCATAATAATGAAATACACAGTCTGAAATAGCCCAACCAAAGCCCTGTCAAAAAAAAAATTGAGATTATACAGTATGGCATGAAGTCAAGAAAGCTATGCACTCCAGACATCCCACAAACCTTGCTGACGAGAAGCAGTTCTCTAAAGAAGAGGGAGACAGGATACAAACAGATTGTTTTGTTAATCTGATCTGCAACTACAGGACAAGTCTGGTTTATGATATTGCAACTAACTGAGGGTTAAAACCTACTTAATGCAAGGGTGTACTTACTTATGCCCTACTCTCCTGTGAATGTTATGGCCTCATGACCAATAAAAATATGATAACATGTAAATGTTTGGGTGGAATTAATTAAAGCAGACTCTGATTGCTCCTTCTTGAGATTTCCGGGAGGATCAGACCATGTTTTATGATCAATTTTGACAGAAATGTAAGAAATTTCAAAGGGTGTACAAACTTTTTCCTTGGACTGTATATATATATATATTTAACTTTAACGGAACAGTATCATCTATTTTTTCTTGTCTGTTTATGACCTGGCCGGTATAATAATGTGCATGATTTTCATAGTCACAAAAAAGATATGCTTTAATACCACAAACAGAAAAAGTTAATTGTATCAAACAGTCCAAACACCATGGGCAGTCATGGGTGAGCGGTTAGGGCGTCAGACTTGCATCCCAGAGGTTGCCGGTTCGACTCCCGACCCGCCAGGTTGGTGGGGGGAGTAATCAACCAGTGCTCTCCCCCATCCTCCTCTATGACTGAGGTACCCTGAGCATGGTACCGTCCCACCGCACTGCTCCCCATGGGGCGCCACTGAGGGCTGCCCCCTTGCATGGGTGAGGCATAAATGCAATTTCGTTGTGTGCAGTGTTCACTTGTGTGCTGTGGAGTGCTGTGTCACAATGACAATGGGAGTTGGAGTTTCCCAATGGGCTTTCGCTTTCTTTCGCTTCGCATAATGTTTATTATGTTAAAGGATAACTTCTGGTAATTTCAATATGCTGTTGTATTGCTCACGCTACTGTTGACTTGTCAGTACCCGGTGATGCTGCATTTTTCGACTCTCGTCCCTTTCGAGATCTGAGATATTCTAGTGGGGGCAGACTTTGTTTACATTAAAAACTTTCTGGTAACACTTAACCAACTTTCTTAACATAGGCCTACTCCAAATATTATCCCTAGCTGTCTGCTGATGTTGCATAACCTTTTGGATATTATGGGGAATAAATCAAGATGTTTTTTTTTTTTTTTTTAATGAAAACAAACGCCTGCTCCCATTACAATGACCAGGACGTCGGTAACGGCTGAAAAAAAAACCTCAGGTACTGACAAGTCCAGGGTAGTGTGAGCATTACAACTGTATGTCGAAATTGTCAGAAGTTATCCTTTAATGTCAATGTTGCTATGCTAATCCGACAGGAGTTTACTTATATCAGCAAAGCTTGAAGTGTTGCCAGATTGGGTGGTTACCTGGTTAATTGGGATGGCCGCGTGCGGGTAAAAACGTGAAAAATTGGTAATTTGGCATTTTTTTTCGGCCGTTTTGGGCCCATAGAAGTCAATGCAATTTGTTGAAATTGGGTGATATTTACCACCTTTTGGCGTTTTTGAGAACCTTTTGGCCGGGATTTGATCAGACACATCTTCTGGCAACACTGAAAGCTCGAGGGGAAGGCTACAGGTCGTGTAAATACTGTAGGTGACTCACCAAGCTCATATTTGCTCGAATGGATGATTTCACTGGTGTATTTGCTCTTTGGTATTTAAGACAGACAAAAAGAAAGTTAGACCATTAGTCATGTGTTCAATTCATTACATAACATTACCTTGCTTTTATCCAAAGCGACTTACAGTTACATATTTGACACGGCACTGGTTACAGTCCGTGGAGCAAGCCCCATAACATGCATTTGGTGAGGTAGATCAGCAGATCCTCATGTATTTCCGCTCAGCTTTGTGAGCTCACACAAGGGTCTGGAGGACCTTACGAAAATCGACCATGGTAAACCATGATTTCATGTTTTTTTTTAGCATGGTTCTGCACGGTTTTTGGTTTGACTAGTTTAACAATAAACTTAACCATGGTTTTACTCTGAAAACTAACCATGGTTTTACCACGGTTTATAATTATTCATTAAATTATACTTAGCTGCCGCTTTTTAGATGCGTCCTAGCATCTCTATAATAGGGTATGTCCGTCCGTCCATCTGTCTGTTAGTCAGTTTACTACAGTAAAACCATGGTCGATTTCCGTAAGGGTTGCTCCCAAACCAAAATGCAGAAGAACGAATCAGGATCATTGGATTTCCATAGATATGATGTAGTCAAATTTTAGTAGAGAAGAGGGAAGATAAATGAAATGTAATTGTTTCAGAAACAATGTCCTCTCACAAGGACTTACTCATCGACATTGATTCTGGAATTTTAACTGTACGCCTAATTTCAAATCTGTGAGTAGTCTCGGGGGGGCCCAGGCCACTTATACCGTCTCCCACCCTTCCTGAGAATTTCACCCAAGACTCCACATTTTCTTACTGACCTTGGAGAAACATTGACATGTTGACCCAGGAGCAACATTATGTCACTGACCCTGGACGAATGTTACTACGTTGACCCAAGAGCCATTTGTTTACTTTATTCAAGGACCCCAGTGTCTAAATTTGCTGGCAGTTTATTTCCTTTATATCCAATAGGTATGCTTCCTATTTGCACTTCTTTTTCTTGACTATCTACAACCACACTAAATTGGCTTGGGAATTTCACATTATTGGTCTTACATACAAATTTGCAGTGGTCAGTCAGTCCCATAAATATTGTGAATTTGAATGGGCAGCATCAATTTTGGAAATAAACTAACATTATACCTCCATAATAATTTTGTTCCCTTTTTGTATATTCAGTAGGCTATTTACTTACCGAGTGATGGTGTGTGTGGTGAACACACTAACCAACCATTTCAGATCCACCATCTTGAAGGCAAAAAAGACCAGGTGAGTGGAGTTGTCCATGTCAACAGCACTTTCAGGGTAAATAATGCGGTGAGTAGTTTTTGTTCCAACATCCTGTTCATAGCCTTCAGTGGGACCTCGGTTTATTCTACATGTTTGAAAAGTTGAAGACAGATGTATCAAGCTGTGTGTTTGATCAAATATCTATGGTATGGTGGTCTAATATGATAAGAATATAATGTTCTTTTAAAAAATGGGTCTAAAGCGAGTCTGATCTGGGAGAAGCATGATGATTGTGTTCTCCATACACTGGTTTCAATTCCCCCTTACCTGAAGACAAAATCACTGTTATCAATCATAGGGCCATAATGGGAGTTCTTGAGGTTTCCAGAGTTGCCGACTACAGAGCACACCCTACAGCGTTCAGGACCAGCGTCCATGTACATCTCCTTGTCCGGGATGATTTGGAAAATCTCATCCACAGCTCTTTTGTACTCGTCCCACCCTGAAAGGGTTCTCTGAATATGCTGTAAAAACACAAATACACTTACCGTCCACTTTATTAGGCACATATTTACACACATTAGACACACAAGTGCTCATTGACGCAAATTTCTTTTTAAAAAAAAAACAGCTTGCCAAGTATTGTTCAATATCTTTTTTTTAAGTGTTTTTCTTTTTGGCTTTTGTGCTTTATTTAAGATATAGTGACAGAGGGACAGGAAATGAGTGAGGAGAGAGAGACGGGGAAGGACTGGCAAATGATCCAGGGTCGCCGGCGTAGTAACATAGTGCCCTAACGGCCTTGACGCAAATTTCTAATCAGCGAATCACATGGCAGCTAGCTCGCTACCTTGATTGGCTCTCTAAAGCTGGGCTTACACTGTGCGACTTTTGCCCCGATTTTGTGCCGATTTGACACTCGCACAACTTTTTGGGAGTAGGGCCAATTTCTTGCTAAATCGCAGGTCAATCGTGAGTCTCGCATCACACAGTGTACATGGGGTAACGACAAGCGGAAATCAAAACTGTTTGAAATCCTGGTTGTGGCTTGTGCGTAAATCGTACAGTTAAAGCAGTGCTACGACCCGATTTGACGCTTCACATGAACAAATGAATAGGGCCGTGCGATTCGCTGTTGAGCGCGACCTCATCTCCACCTCAGGTGCGCATGTTCCCTCCTCCGCAGACCGGGGAAACATGCCTGTCGCCTGTTGGCTCGCATCTGACCGTCGGCTCATATAGTGTGAGGACGTGAGTCGTGAGATATGAACTTTTAAATTGCAAAATTTCCTTGTGCAGTGTGAGCAGGAGCTTAAAGGGGTACGCCACTATTTTGGGGCTTACTACAGTTAAAATCGTTGGCTGGGGTTAATAAAGGTGGTAAAGTGTCTTATTTTTCATGTAAAGCGTTGTCTTGCTTTAAGACAAGTTAAAAGAGGGAATATGTCGCTAAACTAGTGAAAGTCAATGGATCCGTGTAGCATTGTAGCATGGGCGTAATAATTCACTCAGTGCAGATACTTGTGTCTCTCTGCAATTATGGATAGTTCTGACTATAAACTCAATACAAGAGAGCAGTGTGATGCAGTGGTTCCATGCCACAGTTGTCTCGATCATGGTGGGGAATGGGAGGTGCCACAATAATATGGTAGCTACCTCTTTTGTGGTGATGAATGGAGGGGCGGGATCATGGTAGTGTGGGTAGGGTGACAGTAACTTACTGTGGTGTGGCCACAGTAAACTACTGTGAGAAGATCACAGTAAACTGTGAGGATGGCCACAGTAAACTACTCTGAAATGAATGCAATTATTAGCCAGTAAGTTGCTGTGACATCACGGGAATATTTTTTACTGTATACAATGTCCAGACAAAGTTTCAGAGAAATGTTGAGTGTGCATAAGCTTATATGTTTGAGACATGGTTTTGTCTATGTAAATGACCATATTCTCTATTTAACAATATGCGTATGTAAGTTTGACTGCCTTTTAGCAAAACAATAAAATTCAAATTAACATTTTTTTTTTTGCTTTAGATGAGGGACAAATATGTCCAAGATGTAAATACATGTGAATGACCCCTAAAAATAATTTATATAGTGGTATTTTTGTATGAATTACCCCGCTCGGTCAGACTAGTCACAAAAACAGCCTGGTCGCTTGAGGGTTAACAAAATACAGATAGCGAATTCTAAAAAAAATAAATGCCTCACCTTCCACCACTGAAAAGTGTCCGGGCTCACGTTACTGATGTTTCTTGTCATCAGAGGGTGATATGATGCATTAAAACGGGCGGAGAACCAGGAGTCATTGGTGTGGCAGTCCCCACAAGGACACCGTGGTATTTGGGGAAAGTTGACTTGCAGGTTGATATACAGACATCCTAACGAAAAACTCAACAGAAGTAAAAACTGGGTTTTCCTGGATAATATCCAAGACCCTGTCCCCTGCTGCCCCATCTGCCAATCAAGAAGAAGAGTCACACACATTCACATCACATTACATTTAGCAGACACTTTTGAACTAATCGACCTACAAGGAAGACATTCAAGTTGGCACTCACAACTAATCATAATACATTTTTAAAATGTAAGAATGACGACACATGATATTACATGTAGCATATTTGTCTGATTTTTAAAAAGCAAGGGGGGAAAGAGTATCATTAAACAATAATTGTAGGTGAACTAAATGACCTACCTTGTGGTGATGAAAGGAAGTCTTCTGTTCTAGCTATAATCAGCTATACAAAAGAAGTCATGATTCACACATGAAGGATGAATTCACTCAATATTATTGTTTTGTTCAGCTATGCGAGAGAGTTTCGTCAGACTGTGAGCACCTGTTGTACTCATGGGACATGTCATGTGGGTGGAGGAGGTGTGTTATTGTTTGTGCTGATGTGATGAGACAAAAAGTTCTTTTCAGGGTTATTCAAGTTCATTTTCATACATTTTGTCAGTTTCCATCTCCCATTTCCAGGGTACAAAAATTGAGATACAATCACACAGTTTTTAGGTCATGTTTTTGCTGCTGTCATAACCTGGCTCTCACACGATGGTTGTGAGCTCACGAAGATGCACGAAGCACGAAGGGTCTGTGCGAGAGCCAGGCTAGAGCTGTCATGCCACACTTGCATGAAATCACTCTGTGTAGACCACTGGTAGAGTTACATTTGACCAGACATGCATCCACACACACACACACACACACACACACACACACACACACACACACACACACACACACACACACACCTTCTCTGTAGGGCCAGCTTGCATTTAGAAGCCCATGGCGTTTAAAAAAATGGGTGTTGCCTCGCCACAAAAAAGACAAAATGTATTTTATGCTTTTAAAACATTACGTTACAAACTGAAGGTTGGATGCGTACATTACATAGTGTTTGGTTATTCACTCAGCTTCATTTGAGAAAACACTGCACACACACACACACACACACACACACACACACACACACACACACACACACACACACACACACACACACACACACACACACACACACCTAGCCTACACCTACACCTACACACCTACACACACACACCCTGGGAAGTTAGCCAAATAAACACAGGGAAATACCAAAACTCAAACTGATATTTGAGCACAGTGAATTCCAGTCACAGTGAAAGGTAACTTGGACCATAAAAAGAACTGAGAAACGTATACGGTAAAATAGCTATTGTCTACCTCTCTTTTTTTGAGGGTGGGAGGAACATTTCAAGTGTTAAGACTGAGAGCAAGTGCTTTTCCAACAGTTACCAGTGGCAGACAGGCACAGAAAAAAACAGGACCCTGATTCTCGAAAGCGTCATTGCTAACCTGCATGTGTAGCAACATACCAGGTTGCCTATGGAAATGGCATTCCAACGAAATAAATTGCAAACTTAATAAGCAACACTATTGAGAAACGCACCCCTGAGTACAAAAGATAAATAAAAATAAAGGCGACATAAGAAATGACCTATGATGGAGCCGAGCAGCACAGACTGAGAGACTCAGAAGAATTAAAGGGACAGGACAGGACAGGAAATGGTCAAAAAAGGTACTGCAACTATGCTGCTCATTGCAACTGGGTTGGCTATCACCAAATTTGATATTTACATGAAAGTTTACTAAGTAATAAACAAATATTTTCTAGTATGGTTCAAGTAGAGTCTTTTTTGCAGCTAAAAATGGCTATTTTTGGAAATTCAAAATGGCGTACCATGGAGAATATCCCCCTTTTTATGTATGAAAAGTGCAACTTTTCCAGTCATAATGAATACTTAGAATTTAATGCTGGTGGTACGTATTCATGAAAAATAGCCTAGAAGTCTAGACGCCCCTAGCGACCGCAAATTGAATTTGCTCCCGGGGGCAGTCTAGCGGACCCCGGTCGTTTTGCGAGGCTGAAAGTTATCCGATGACAGGGCCAATCAAATCGCGAGGGGGGCCGGGCTACCTAGTAAACAGGAAACTTTCTAAGAAGAAGCATGGTGTCCGTCCGTGCTACGTACAGCACGAAAGTGTTTACTTAATTTAAAAAGCCTAGATGATAATACATTTCGTGGCTGACATGGATTGATGTAATAATACACCATGAACTTATCGGACACAAATAGATCTCAACACATTACCATTTGATCATTCGATGTTTTAAACTAGCTCGGTAAGCTAAGTTGAGCATTTTACAGAACCAGATAGTCGCACGCTATTATCAGACCACACTACTGTAGGTGTAGAATGAAATTGCGGCCCCAATTTCTAATAAGACACATGCCATTAAAAACGAGACATTTGGGAGCTTTGAAAGTCTTTGAGTAGCTTACTAAATAGATGGGATCGATAGTCTGGCTAGTGGGAGCGAGCTGACCGGGGAGCGTCCTGCGTTGGGAGCGACAATCAGGGAAAGTTATGGGTATACAGCTAGCTAGCTAACACCGAACATGCCATGTTGACAACAATCATAAATATAACCATTTAACAAGCCCCAAATTGCTCGACATTTCGCTGATTGATCAAAGAGGGCCATGTGGTTGAAAACGAGGCATTTTTGAACTGTATAAGTGAAAACACGATTTATTAGGAAACTTGTTTGTGGCTGTGGTCATCACACGCTTTCACTGCTACGACGGCTGGAAGTTGCCGCTTCAACTAAAGAGGCCCTCGCTAGTGGCTAGCTAACCTGTCGTCAATAACAGAGCTAGGTATCCAGCCTTGTATTATATGCCTGCCCCAAATTCTAATAAGATCCATGTCATTAAAAACGAGACATTTGGGAGCTTTGAAAGTCTGCAAGTCGCTTACTAAATAGATTGGGAATGACACCTAGTCTACCGAGCTAGCGGCTAGCCATGTATTAGTATACAGCTAGCTAGCTAACACCGAACATGCCATGTTGACAACAATCATAAATATAACCATTTAACAAGCCCCACATTGCTCGACATTTCGCTGATTGATCAAGGAGGGCCATGTGGTTGAAAACGATGCATTTTTGAACTGTATAAGTGAAAACACGATTTATTAGGAAACTTGTTTGTGGCTGTGGTCATCACACGAATTCACTGCTACGACGGCTCGAAGTTGCCGCTGCACATACAAAGGGGCGTGTCGCGTGTACGTTGTGAAAGACAGCTGTGACGTTACACAGAAGTGTGTGGGGATTGGTTGTTCCACCATCCTATTGCGTGACGTTGAGTGCTGAAGCAACCGTTTATCCCGCCCACACTGCCGCCCAGCCCTCCTAGACCCTGGTACAGCTTTTTGCTGTACGGGTCTGGCTGCGCTAGGCTACATGAAAAAGGTAACATTAGTGAATGGGCAGCATGAATTCTGGAAATAAACAACTAAAAATCTCACACAGTGTCCCTTTAAGGCAGGCCTACCTACATCAAGGCTAGTAAGCTAAGGCTCAGGGGTGTGTTTCTCAAAAGCCTGTAGTTGTTAGCCAGTTAGCAACTTGGGTAGTTGTCAACATGGGCGCAGATAGCGGGGGGGACGGGGGGGACATGACGTACCCAGATTTTCATTCACCTAGATCCGTCCCCCTCACCTTTTTGGAGAAAATATCTGATTTCTGCCTTTGCATTTTGCAATGTGTGAAATAGCGCCTCCCTGGACCATTCACTTTCATATGTGGCAAAAAAAAAAACGGTATTACACCATATATATAAATCTATTTTTTGATTGGCTAACAGCCACTGAAGTCCCAGATTTGAAGCGCCATAAACAGAGCTGGCTTTATGAAGGAAGTGGAGCGAAGAGCAGACGTCATATTTACATTACATTTTTGGCTCAGACCAGTTGCTTGCTTTTATAATTAAAGTTAATCTCGAGGATAGTCCCATTCTTGCTAGCTATGATGTGGATTACAAAAAATGTGGAACGTGAATGATGATGGTGGAAACGCATGGATTAAAAGTTGGGATAAATAGTTCTACTGCGGTCAAGACAACTTTTAAGGTAAGGTCAATAATAGGTTCATGTCCGCTGTGACGCTGTTTGTAGCCTAGTTGCTGATGTTAGCTGATGTTAATTGTTCAGAAGGGCTTTTTGGTCTCTTTGTCGCCTGTTTTCGAGTGAAAAGACATGCCATGACAGCTGTCAATCAAGTAGGCTAGCCTAACGCAGGTAGCTGTCGTGTTCACTGTCCCTGGTCTGTATGCTGTCAACGTCTGACTTCATTAATTTTTTTAAGGAGCTCCTTTTTGGAATGATGACCGCGGTGGTGTTAATCTGTTGGACGCATTTACTGTGAATTGTTGTTAAGCGGTACTACAACGCAAACGTGTGGCTTGTAATAGCGGTGGAGTGTAGATGCAATTGAAACGCAGCGTGGTAGAAAAATGACTGAGTAGAACTAGTAGCAAGGAGGTTGTCTTAAGAGCTCAAGATCACCATTTAAATGCGCCGCTTTTATCAAAAATGTCTAATCTGGGGGAGACCCCAATATCACACGCCCCAAAACCGCGCCTGGATTGAAGTTGTGTTTTACATGCAATAGGCCTACCACCGCGAGACTGGTCGTCTTAAAATGTCTACAGTACTAAATCACACACTGTTGCATAGCCTGCTGTAGGCCTACATTAGTAGTACAACGTGAAATTTGTTGACACAGTTGTCCTGTTTAAAGGTTGAATTGGTTGGGAAAGTACTGTAGCACTTGCTGATGGGATGGGAGAGGTGTGTTTAGAAGCGCGCGCAGGGGCGGGTGAGTCTTGGTGGGAGGGAGACTCGTGCACATTCTCAGTAGAATCTGTAAAGCTGGAGCGGTTTAAACATTTGTTAAAAAATATCATGTATCAAGATTTAAAATAGTTAATGTAGTAGACCTACAAAAGCAAATAAAATTATTTAGCGGAAGATGAATATGCCACTAACAATAAAAAAAATGATATTCAGTGTACAATAACCCCCCCCCCCCCCCCCCAAACCCCCCCCCCCCCCCCCCCCCCCCCCCACGGTTGGTTGTGAAAATGTCCCCCCCAGTTTTTAAAAGCTATCTGCGCCCATGGTTGTCAACTTTGACTTCGACGCATTGATACCTTCACTCCTAGTCCTCTCACACGAAGGGGGAGGGGGGAAGGGGGGGACTACTAGGAGTGAAGGTATCAATGCGTCGAAGTCAAAGTACTCAGAATGTGTTACTGTGCCTTTCATTACAGTGCCATTTCTTTATCTAGGTATGAAATCTCCACGTTTCATTTTGTGCAACAACTTTTAGATCGGTTTACGAGTTGTGCAGGGATGTTTAAGTAGGGAGCACATGGAACAATTTGGTCACTTCTAACTTGAGGCAACGAATGCTGTCCATCGGCAAAGCTGAGCCAAGCTGATGCTATAACGAGTTTGGGCCACGTGCGTTGCTGACTGGGGGCGCGTCCGAAGACGAGGCAGGTCGGGAGGAGATCATCTCAGGTCAGAGAAGAACACCCTTAATTATTGAAATAAGGTGGACTGTTCCTTTGAATTATCCCATTTCCCCCCATTACAATAACATTGTGACAACCAACCCCATAGGGTGTGACAACCAACCCTGCAACCGGGTTTTGCGCAAGGTGCCTTTGAGAATCTGTCTTTTGAAGAGAATGGATACTAAAACTACAAATGTACCTGACAAATGTAGCATCGAATCTGTATAGAAATGGTTTTCTTGCAATATACTGTTTTTCCTTAACTTAGATGTAAGCAAAACACATGACAACCAACCCCAGTCTTCTGCAAATGAAGAGCTCTTTTCCAAAATGAGATATATCCATTTTATAGAATGTTGGGAAATTGACATTTTTGTATTGGGCATTCCATTGAAATGCATTGCAAAATGCATTTTTATAGAGGTTTTAAAGTATGTCCTCAAAATATTTGAATGGCAAGAATTCACACATAGATGATAGGACATCTTAACAGTCAATTCCAATATTAAAATGCAAAAAGTCAAAAATGGTGTATATAGCGTTTTGGAAAAGAGCTCTTCAAATATAGCTCTGGACGCCTGTTCCACTGGCCCGGTCCATAATATAGCCCTCGACTTATGTAATATAGTCCTAGGCGTGTGTAATATATAGTCCTGGACATGTCTAATATGGCCCTGTACGTGCCCTGAGTTCTATGTGCTACACACACAGCTCTGGTCTTCGGGAAAGCTCTCCTCTGTGTCTCCAATATGGAACAACTGTTCTCAGGTCTGTAAAAACACCTGACATTTTTGTCTTACACAGGTACAAGCCTTCTCTGTGCCATCACCTGTTTCACTCAACCAATCAACCAATGGGCTGTGCCTCTAAGCCAGGGGTCAGGAACCTATGGCTCTAGAGACACATGTGGCTCTTTTGGGAACTGTATATGGCTCTTACTTATCTAGAGTTGCCAAACATCCCTTGAAATATGGAATCGTCCTGTATTTATAAATAAACATACTGGTTCCATATGGAGTTGAAACGGGACAAGGGAGGTTAAAAAGTGTTAAAATGCAGGAAATTACATCTAAGAAATACAAAATTCTCCTAGACCCTCACCATAATGAAGTTGACAGTTGGCAACCCTATACTTACCTGTTATCAATAAAAGCAATAACTTGACAGTACACTCTAAAATTGTTGGGCTTAATTGAAATAGGCCTACATGCTTTATTCAGTGTTTTTGAAAACTGGGATGGCTCTCATGAACATTTATTTTTAAAAATTTGGCGTTTATGGCTCTCTCCACCAAAAAGGTTCCTGACCCCTGCTCTTAGCTATACTGTACTGGCTATACTGTACCCAACAACTGCATTGTAGACTCATTGAGTCTTTAAAAAATAAACAGAGAACTGATTTGAAGAAATGTATTGGTGGCAAGGGCCAAGGGCACACAAATGGTAGACAAAGCCATGCCTTGTGAAAACGATTCCAATGTTGCTTTTGTTTTGACAAGTTGTTGATCCTCAGTCTTCCACATTAATGAACGGTTTGACATGAATGTTAAGTCATGTCTCATGATGCGGATAACATGCACATGTTCTCATTTGGAAGATAATGTTTCTTTGTCCATGAATGTTGGCTGACTCAGTGCCAAAAAACATGTGAAAGTGATGAGTGAATGCATGCAAGACAAACGCAATCGGAGACATCATAATGATTCATTGCCCGCTCAGTCACATTCCCCTTCCCAAAAGTCACAGCTGGAACCGCCAGCTCTTCCGCGTAGCAAATGACAATCGGGCGGAAAAGAGACTCTCAATGTGTGTGGGCTGTCAGGCGCCAGCCTTGATAACAAAATTGCAAAACATTTCGGGGTTACATACTGTAGTGCAGGCCTATGCAATTGGAGGCCCCAGGGCCAGATCCGGGCCTTGCATGGCAAGCCTTTGGCCCGCCACGAGGTCTGAACAGAATGAAAACATAGGAGCGCCAATCATCTATATATAATATTACATTCGGCCCTTTTACTGTGAGGAATTTGATAAACTGGCCCTCAGTGAGTTTTAACTGAATACCCCTGCTGTGCGTGGCCGTGTGTGCGCACGCGCCTCCTGATGAGCGTGTGTGCGCTCCTTCCAGTGCGCTTCAAAAGACAGTTGGCATCAAACAAACTGTTCTCAGTTAGCTTTTAAAATTGTGAAACTGGGAGACGGGGAGGGAAAATCTCACCTTGTCACAGGGTGAAACTCCATATAATGTGAACAATACACCATTGTCTATCTTTTGAAGGAGGAAACCAACGCACACCAGAGGTTTCGAGGTGCAGGTAGCGGGTGCAGGATCAATTTTGTAGAAGAAGATACCGCACACTCTTGTCCATCGTGCTGCAATTTATTAACAAAACAACGTTTCGGCCCATATGGCCTTTCTCAAGTTTTTGAGACTTTTTAAAACTTGAGAAAGGCCATACGGGCCGAAACGTTGTTTTGTTAATAAATTGCAGCACAATGGACAAGAGTGTGCGGTATCTTCTTCTACAATATACCATTGTCAACAGTGGGCCGCGGGCCATGGGCTAGTTCAGAACCAGCTGTGCTTTTCCTCACATTTCATGTGTCCTTTGTCTGTGTGTGTCCGGCCCTCCTTGGTTCCTTCTTGAAGATAAACATGGAGTTGCAATGCTGGATTGTTGAAATAACAACCCAGCACACGACCCTCCGGGAGGAGGTACAGATGCTAACGGTCCAGAACCGCCAGGCTCACAAAAAGCTTTGCACACCAGGCCATCAGAATGCTGAACTCCCTCCCCTCCCTCCCTCTCTCCCAACACTGACCCAGACCCCCCCCCCCCCCCCCCCCCCCCACACACACACACACACACAAGCACCATTGGATCTGCACTGTGACTGCACCTGCACTACCCCACAAGAGCACACACACACACGCACACGCACACGCACACGCACAACACAACACAACACAACACAACACAACACACACACACACACACACACACACACACACACACACGCACAGCACAGCACAGCACAGCACAGCACAGCACAGCACAGCACAGCACAGCACAACACAACACAACACAACACAACACAACACAACACAACACAACACAACACAGCACAGCACAGCACAGCACAGCACAGCACCTTTGGTACTGCACCTTACCTGAACTACCTCAGTCCTCCACTAATAAGAACTGCCTGGATCCTGCAACATGCAAAGCACAAGCGCTCCTTGTTGTCTGTGTGTGTGTGTGTGTGTGTGTGTGTGTGTGTGTGTGTGTGTGTGTGTGTGTGTGTGTGTGTGTGTGTGTGTGTGTGTGTGTGTGTGTGTGTGTGTGTGTGTGTGTGTGTGTCATGAAGAAAGAACCACATTCATTCTCCTTTCCCTTGAACTGCACTAAGTGTCTTGCACCTTCCTGCGCTACCTCACTTGAACAATAAGACAATTTAACATGCTGCTTACAATTCTGCTACTCCAATCTTACCACTTTTGTACATAACTATTATTGTTATTAGCCTACTTACTGTTACTAATGCTACTGTCAGTATTATTGTCTTAGTATTGTAATGTATTCCATCCTATTTTTAATTTCCTATCCTTCCTTGTCTACATGTTAAATGTTCATTGTATTTATTATTACATTATTGTTACCAGTCCATCACTGTTACCTGTCCTGTCCTTGTCAGTCTGTAAAATGTCAGTCCTATGTATGTTTATGTCTTGATATGGAGGGAAACATATTTTCATTTTCCTTGTATGGCCTGTGCATAAGAAAGTGACAATAAAAGCTGACTTGAAATGCGGTACTCTGCACCGGTAAATGGACTGTAAGTGGACTACATTTATAGAGAGCCTTTCCACTCCTTCGAGCACTCAAAGGGCTTTACATTTTATGCCTCACATTTACCCATTCACACACCGGTGGCCGTGGCTGTCACGCAGGGTACCACCCTGCCACCAGGAGCAACTTGGGGTTAAGCATGGACAACGATGGAGTCAGGCCGAGTGGGGCTCGAACCTGCAACCTTTGGCTTGCCGAACAGCTCCTCTACCACCTGCGCTAGGCGAGGGGAACACTCGTTTAGCAAGAGGGGGGAAGAAAGAAAAAGGAAGAAAAGAAGGAGGAAAAGAGGGGAAAAGGGGGGGGGGAAGGAGGAGAAAAGAAAAGAAAAGAAGCAGGTGCATGTATTTTGGCACATTTACCACTCATAGCATAATGCATTTATTCATTTTCAGGCCTTAGTATCAAGTAATAGGTGAAGGTGGTTATGTCGAATCCCATTCAAGCGTTATTTACCTCCAGACCACCAGGGATGCAACACTGTTTTTCCATGGTCACACACGGCAATTAGATCCATAGAGCAAGCATAACATCGTTTTACCCTTGCCAATAGCAAAGAGATGGATCCATTGAGGTAGAAAATAACACTAGAGAGGACACAGCAATTTGCGACAGCACTGGGAAATGGCAGCTGGAGCTTCCCAACTTCCGTAGGTAGTGTAGGTACCTTCAGGCAATACAAGTCAATGGAGAACATGCCCACCCCTGTCAAGAAATTGACTAAAACTGTGTAAATATGAAGTAACACTTTAATCAAAGACCAGATTTAAAATCATATGAGTAGATAAAATACATTTAAAAATCAAATAATATCTTTTATGAACATAGTTAGCAACACACTTCAACTATTGTCCTTGTATAGTGTGTTGATGGACATGTTCGCATGATTAAGCCATTTTTGACAGAGGTGTGCCTCGTTCTCCGTTAATTTCCATTTCTCTGATCTACCTACAGATAATGGCCGCTACAGATTGCCGTAAAAGGGGGGCGGGGTCCAAATCCAAACCTTGGATCTCCACCAATGCACCACAAATCCAAAAATCACTCATTTTCAAGCCCAGGAATCATTTTTTGACTCCCTCTGCCCCATGAACCAGGAAGTAGAGGGCGTGACTTAGGTGCCCCATTGTGTGGTTTAAGTGTGGTTTAAGCAATGTTATTGCTTAAATGTCATAAAGGCAAATATTGCTTTTAATGTAGCCACTAAAAGTAGCTAAAAGTAGTAAATGTTTTTTTTTTTTTTCAAATTCTCACATTTTTTTTAATTCTCACATTAGATATTCCAAATGATATTCCATTAGTCTATATATTTATTTATATTATATAATTATATAATATAATCTATTTACATTTATTAATATCTTGGTTAATAAATGAGTACTCTGCTGAATAAATGAGAGGGGATACATAGAGGTTGTTAACTGACATATTTTACTGTATTTGAGTAATATAAGACATTGTTATCATTGATCATTGAGAATGAAGACGAGACTGAGAATGAAGTGTTGAAGAAAGAAACAATTTATTGCAATCAAATCAGCACACACACACAACTATGAACGAATATATAACTGTTAATAGTTGAACTTTGAACACACACGCTTTTTTCACTTGTTATTTCATGCTGCTTTAACTCATGAGTTGATTCAGTGCAACTTCCTAGTTTTGATCAGTAGATGGCGGCATTTTCCTAAATTTCACATTGAAAGTCCAGTGGGTTGCTCCTCTCGCCTGTGATGCTTTTGTCAGCTTTTTGCAGTGTGCACGCCACAGCACACAAGTGCACACTGCACACATCAAAATTGAATTCATGCCTCACTCATGCAAGGGGGCAGCCCTCAACGGCGCCCCAAGGGAGCAGTGTGGCGGTCCAGTACCATGCTCAGTCAACGAGGAGGATGGGGGAGAGCACTGGTTAAGTACTCCCACCAACCGGCTGGCAGGACGAGAATCGAACCGGAAGCCTTTGGGCTATAAGTCTGATACTCTAACCACTTACCCATGACGGCTCAAACAGGGCATGGGGGATCACTCAGGGATCACTCTGGCATCACTCATCTCTGTGGACATTGTCAATGTGTCACTTAAGAAATAAGTACAATAAGTAAATAAATGCGTCTTTTATGCCTTGCTTTTAGTGGATATGCTGTCTTCTGTGTTTTTGTCTGCATGTGCGTCTCATGTAGTGCGTTATGCCTTTTGCTGCTTTCTTGGCTAGGGCTCACTTGGAAAATAGGCAATTTCCTCATTGTGACTACCCAAACAAAGGAGATAAAAAAATAATAAAAAAAATAGAATAAATAGAAAGGGATTTAATTAACATCGATGTTGCTCATTTGGAACAAAATCCAGATGTCAGAAAGTTACAATTGTGCTGTCCATCAGCTCAACGATAGCAGAAAAAAAGTACAGAATTGGAAATTAAATCTGTTTCTCCAACTGCATGCCTTCTTTTCTAAATGCACACTAACAACAAAGACAAGAGACTGATGGGATGCAATGCCACACACCACCACACCCCACCCCACCACACCCCACCCTCTTTTTCTTTCTTGTCAAATCAATATTCTGGCATAATGCCGCTGCCACACAAAGGGGTGTGTGTGTGTGTGTGTGTGTGTGTGTGTGTGTGTGTGTGTGTGTGTGTGTGTGTGTGTGTGTGTGTGTGTGTGTGTGTGTGTGTGTGTGTGTGTGTGTGTGTGTGTGTGTGTGTGTGTGTGTGCATGTTTTTTGCTACCTGGATCAGTGATCCATGCAAGACCTCAGAGCAGCAAAGCGGCCTGATCAGAGCCATGCAGATATCCATCAACACCAAAAGGCCACCGTTCCATGTCACCACACGACAAAAGGCCTGAGAGGCACCTACCATGTCAAAAGATCATCTCTTTGAACCGACAAGACACTGCTCAGTATCGATTTATTTATGTCTTACGGGAGGGGAAAAATGAAATCTGCACAAGTCATCCCTTGACACTTGACATTCTACTGCAGAGTATTGATCATTGTCTCCTTGAAAATTAAATTAAATCTGCAGAGTGCAGTGCTGAAAACTGTTGGCGAAATGAATTTTATAGAAGAAGTATTTATTGCTGACAATATGAATGTATAACATCCTGCCTGTGACGCTTTATGAAATGTTGCCACACGCATTTCAAAATGACGTAGTTATCCTCTCTTCTGAGAACCCGAGTTATAGCATACATGCATTGGCCAGATCAATCTCTCAATGAGCTTATAAAATGTTGTGATAGTCAGGCTAGTAATCAATGGCACCAATGTGTCACATGCAAAGGTACTAAATCAACATCCTTGATGTTATGTTTGAGAGATGACCTTCAGAAGGACTTTCAGAAGGTCACATGCCATATTGGATTAAGCCACTGACTGGTGTTAATGGGTAGGCCTTGTTGAAATGTGATTGGCCCAGTAGCATGAACCACAGTAATTGGTTAGCTCATAACCTCCATGCACCCTACAATCACCAAAGAGCTTCAAATTACTGAGCCAGTATATTAGCATAATGTTGTTTTTACGCTGCACAAGACATGCTAGTTACACAGGGATATGGTTGTTGCACAAATGCATGTCTCAGGGCAGTGATGCACTCTATCCCCCCGACCTGTGTGCACCAGAACAATGACTATTTAAAATGACACCTCCTACCCAAAATCACATGCCTGATGAAGAACTTGTTGGGTCGGAACGTTGTATGACCTACATACATTTCTAAGCGGAGCTACAGTCTGCGGACTTCTACTTTTTCCACTATCAGATGCACCTTTGTCCTGCACCTGGCCTCAGAGAGGTGGGATGTGCATACTCTTACTGTGCGAACGAAAAGGTCGCCCCTTTTGAAAATGGGTAAGAATCATACAGATCGACATACAGTATGTAACTAAAATAGCACCCATTTATTTAGTTCACATTTTAGTAAAAAATAATGATGGCTAGCTTCATCCAAATGCAGCGTGTTCCTCTACTAGGATGGACGATGTCTCATAGAAAATTCCAAAGTGGTCTCAGATTTCCTTTCCATGAAACTAGACCCAAAGTAGTAATCTGCTGCCTAATAACCGTATCATTTCCATAATGCTGACCCAGTAACCCATCTCTTTCCTTACTCTCTCTCTCTCTCTCTCTCTCTCTCTCTCTCTCTCTATCTCTCTCTCTCTCTCTCTCTCTCTCTCCAAGCACCGTTCGCTCTCTCTCTTCCTTCCGCCATCCCCCAACACTTCTCATTTCATTTCATTTCAGCCGCAAATGGAAAAAATAATAATACGAAGGAAAAATCACTCACCACTTCCTGAAGTTCACCAGAAGAAGCAAAATGTGATTAACATGTTAATGCCCCAATCTACCCATGTCAACAAATGACACATCTCTAATTTCCCTGGTTGGCTTGAGCCAGAGAAGACAAAAAAAATTTTCATTTGCGATCATGCAGTGGAACTATTGGATTGGTTGAAATTCCTCTCTGTGTGTGTGTGTGTGTGTGTGTGTGTGTGTGTGTGTGTGTGTGTGTGTGTGTGTGTGTGTGTGTGTGTGTGTGTGTGTGTGTGTGTGTGTGTGTGTGTGTGTGTGCGAGGAAGGACTGTGGGGTGTTTGCTTTGACCTCGATGGAAAATCAAGAATCGTACGGTTAAGATAATTACCCACAAGCAATCATCCTAGAAGTAAAAAGAACATGGTTTTAGAAGTTGGCTTATTCCTCAACGTTTGTTTACACAAGCCATGGGGAAGCTGTGGCATAATGGTTAAGGAGTTGGTCTTGACATTTTAAAATGTTCGATTTGGGCAACTGTAGGGAAAATGTGGGGGCACTATCATACCATCGCTGAACTGCGTTAGCAAGGCACCAAAATCCCATATTGCTCCAGTGACTGTTACCAATACCTGTAGGTCTACTATAACTGTAAGTCAGATGTGCAATTTTAGCCTGATAGTTGCTAACAATGTTCTCCATCAGTTATAGCGAGATCTCATGATCTCTATCGGTTTTGTTTACATTACTCACATTATGCCACATTTACCGATGTCTGTTCACTTGCACCAATTTGGTGATGAACTAAATACAGTACAATATTTCCTACGGTCATGGACTCCATACCCATATATACAAAGAGCTTTTTTCCAAAACGCTATATCCACCATTTTTGACTTTTTGCATTTTAATATTGGAATTGAATGTTAAGATGTCCTATCATCTTTGTGTAAATTCTTGCCATTCAAATATTTTGAGAACATCATTTAAAACCTCTATAAAAAATGAATTTTGCAATGGAATGCCCAATACAAAAATGTCAATTTCCCAACATTCTATAAAATGGATATATCTCATTTTGGAAAAGAGCTCTTCTCCCAACCCAGTACATCATTCACAGAATACACCAACATTGTCCAGTTTATCCCCAGGCATATACATTCTTGGTTTTAATATACTATGAATAATCTACCACTTGTTCTACCTGAATACTCCCCTTCCTTTTCCATTCAGAAGATGAACTGCACTGTAGATATGCATTAGATGCAGTAATAACTGGTAAATTAGTTCCAGTGTTTACTCCCACTGCATTCAGGCTATCCAGCCAGATGCTTTGTGCAATATATCGTATAAAAGCAGGGGTTGGCCATTATGTTGCATGGTTCTTGCTCTAATGTGTGTAACTGCCGCTAAGCCCATTGCATATTGGATAACACACTCACTTATAGGACGGAGGGGGGGGGTGTGGATTCTCATTGGGTTGGGTTCTCATTACTGTACATTCAGATGACTTTGTCCTGGGCCTTCCAAAAGCTGTCAGCAGCTCTTGGTATGGCAGAATCATATTCTGCATTTTACATGTATGCAGGCTAGTTGAAGTTCCTCTGTGAAACCTGTCAGACCACTTAGCCTGGTTACAGCTTGCTTACGGCAGAACATTCTGGCTGTGTGTTGATTATGACGGCAAGCTGTGTATTTTTATGTGGTGTGTTAACTGGTTTAGTGTCAAACATGCATGTTGTTTGCCACTGGCTTATTATCCTGTGAAATACCAATTCTGAATATACGAATTGTTGGTCAGTATTGCAAGTGAAATATCTGATTACTCTAAAACACCCATTCTACAGTAATGCTATTTGTATGTTTATGTTTAGTTGTAGGAAACAGTATGAATGCACACTACATGTCTGTACACATTCTGGAATTGTGACAATCAGTTCAAATGTATGTATACATGTAAGATGAGACAACATATTGTAACTCACAGATTACGCTATTCACATTCACAAAATTGATAAATTATTACATTTTTTCAGTTTTTCAATTTCCCTCTGGATTAATAAATGATACTCTACTCTATTATTTAGAAGAAAATGTAGGCTACATTAAATGTTTTTGTGCCATGTAAATGCAGTTATTACAACTATTTTCCCCTGAAAAGAACGTGCTGTACCTCCCTGTCTCTTTCTCTCTCCCTACATCATGCTCTGTTTTTGCTAGTATGCTTGGAGCATAGGCCCACCTCTTATTTATTTCAAACAGACAAAAGCAATTTCGCCACAATCTCCTCAAATCTGTCATTTCCCATTTGGTTTATGTCTTTGGACCTGTCTGTCTTTTCACAGCAGGTGTTTATTTACATTTAAATATTAACCGTGGATATTGCCTGGAGGCAGAAAGAGAGAGAGAGAGAAGAGAGGTAGAGAGATTATAGAGACAAAAAAAAGAGGAAGACACAATAAGACAGAGGACAGATAGATGCAAGAAAAGAGGAAACCTCCAGCATATAGAAGAAGATTTGGATCCAGAGACCATGCAGTCAGCTCAAATGGAGACCACCTTAGGTGTAGACCAGCTCCGATAGAGCCCATGCATTCAGCTCAGATGGAGACCACCTCAGATGGAGACCGTCTGTCTTGGAAAAAAAGCCCAAAACAGCTGCTAGAGAAATTACAAGCTGCTTATATGTAACCATTCTTCCTTGAAAGATCTGTGACACTACTGGGACTGACTGCCCCGTGGTGGAGATTTTAGGCCATTTTGCTGCATTTTCTCTTGTTTGCTGCATTTTCTGCATGCTGCAGAATGCTGCATTTTCTCTTATTTGAGACTTTGTTGGATAGGGAAATATAAACTGTAAATTTAAAAAAAATATTATTGAAATGAAAAAGTGATTAATTTAAATTCATGATTTTATCTCATTTTTAAATTTAACTTCAGTCTTTTCGTAATAATTGGTATAGCACATTTCAAACAGGGCATGCAGCTCATTGTGATTTAACAGTTAGACTAAATATGAAATAGGTAAGTTGATAAACCCATTGATGCCAAATACTGTGTAGCTCATCATTGACCCTAGCGCCAGGAGCTGCATGATGTAAAGGCAAAAGTAAGGTCGAAGAATATAGGGTACATGGGCCCCCCTCAAAACATGTGGGCCCCTCTCAGGTCCCTGTGGTAATTTTGGGCTTAAAACGCCACTGATTGCTTGTAGTCCAGCTGGGACCAGAACCCAGACCTTCTGGAGTAGTAAACTGGGGCTCTGACCACTACACCAAAGAGCCAGCTCATTGGCATGTTAGTCAGAACACACTCACAACCCTAGTGATGGCCACTCCATCACACTGCCTTCCCCTTCGGGAAGCGCACCCGTGCGCTTCACACACTCATGGTGTCCCTCATGCAACTGCCCATCATGCTTCTCCCATCCAGTGGGCCCCGTCATCAATGCTTCACCCATCACTGGGGTCCCTCACACTGGGGTCACCAATCCTGGGGGTCCCTAACATGGAATTACGGCTCACACACAATGGGTACGCTTCCGATGGCCTCATGGTACCATCCCACTTCTGACACCATTTCTAGCGAAGGGGAGTAGAGTTGCCCAGCTGAGACTCGAACCCAGACCTTCTGGGGTAGCAAACTGGGGCTCTGATCGCTAAACCAAAGAGCCAGGCTCGTTGGCATGTTAGTCAGAACACACCCACAACCCTAGTGATGGTCACTCCATCACAGTCTCCGTCTTAATTTTATTACGCTATGATTTAATTGGTATCAGCTAAGAGCCAACCTCATTACACAGAATCTTAAATCATGTCCTCCTTTTCCAAAAACCCAGTAAATTTCCCCAATTTCTTTAACAGGCCTACATTCGATATTGTCAACGATTCAATATTCAGGACCTGTATGTACTAAATGCATGTATGCTACACCATTTATAGCATTTAGCCTACCTGTTAAAGCAAATATAATTGTTATTTATTACAGGAAATATAATTATTTCCAATATTGATGACTTGATAGTGCTCTCCATCTTTAGAGAATCATTTCATTGGTATCAGCCAACCTCATGACTTGGCAGCTGTAGCCTAATCATGCCCTCCTTTTTCCAGTAACCTAGTAAATTTCTCCCAGGGGTCCAAAGTGAAAGTAGGGCCCATGCGGTGCCTTTAAGTAGCAGTGGTACATTTAATTCCTGGACAGCTAAATTGGCTTCTCTATTTCACACTTCCCCTTTTACCCATCTATGTTTGAAGATGCGGACCGTGGGGGATTGAGATTTAAACCCTTTTTAAAGTGGCTGGCCAAAATGAGGTCATAGTGTGTGAGTGGGTGGAGTGGCAAAAAACGCTCTCCATCCCCTCTCCATCCCCTTTCCACTGGCCAAGGTGACTTTGTAGCATACTGTTCATTTCACACTAAACTACAGACTTGTATTGAAACTGAGTGGTGACCAGGGCAGCTGTTATGGTTTTGGAGGCCCTAAGCATACCATACCACCATGCACTGTTTGTTTACAATATGTTATAAAAGCGATGATGTGGGAACTCACCGAACAAGAACCATACTCTACGTATTGTTTGGATAGTGATTAACCTGAGCAGATTCCAATGATTTCAGGGTCATCTCAGAAAATAGGTACTTTGCTTGTTTTTATGATTACAGACAGAGCTGAAAAGAGACAATCTATGCTGCTGTGGCTGTTTTACTGACAGCTTTAAATGAAACAAATAAGCAGAGGAGAGTAGAGGAGAGGAGAGCAGAGGAGAGGAGAGGAGAGGAGAGGAGAGGAGAGGAGAGGAGAGGAGAGGAGAGGAGAGGAGGCCGTCAGTGGTTGCCCCTGATGAGCAGCGTTGTAATTGCTTTAGGGACAGAGATGAGTGATCGCCTAATTGGCACCGCCGGCTGGAGGCTGGTGCTGATGCTGATGATGCTGGTGCTGATGCTGGTGTTGATGTAATCGGTTGGCTTGATGGAGTGAAGGATAGCCTCTGGTTGCCACTCCTCCACATGGACTTCATTCATCAAAGGTGTAACCACAGCGCACACGTTTTTAATTCTCCTTCCTCCTGATCTGTTGGGACAAGAGAGAGAGAATGGGCTTTTATTCAGGTATTGGGACTGAGTTAAAAGGATTTTATCCAAGTGGAAAATAGACAAGGTAAACAAACAGGTGTTTAGGTTTCAACTTGTTTCTTTTCTTTAATAGGTTAGAGTGGTAGTAGTAAAAACGAAACACAACATTGCAATTTGTAAGGATGGTATCGAACAAGTAGGTAAGACAATATTATCTTGTGCACATGCCAATATAACAAAATACATCATAATTGAAAGGGATTCTGTTTGAAAGAGACGGCACGTTTGACCCTTAGATCTCCTCAATGGTATATTTGAAAACAAACAATCAATGACACAAACAAACAAGATCAACAACAGACCTATAACTATGTCATATTGTTGATTGGCCAACTTGTGGTAAATAGACATGCACACACATCTGACTGGAAACATTAACAATAGGAATAAAAATAACACATGTGACGTTAGCAGAAACACGAGCATACAGAGAGGAGGAAAAAAAATGTTCTGTTGAATTTGCAATGACTGCTTTAATTGACAATCTTGTGAGTCTTAAAATAGAAATCAGGTGGGTGCAGGTGTCTGAAGCTCATTATCCAACTCAAACAGAGGAACTTCAAGACATGACAGCACATACATAGTGTATGTCCTCTACTTCTTCCATTTTAATTTAATCACTGTGTCAAATCTGCCTGATCAAATCGCAAAAGTAATTTCCAAGTAATAACTGCAAGATATATTTTAATATAACATGTGTGCATGTATTATGTGACAATATCTAAGAATCTCTCCTACATATAGACCTATGCATAATTAAGTTTACATAGCATCCTGAAACATGAAAAACAGACAATGAAGTATACCTACAGCACACCAGAAGTATTTTGGAAATAGGGCAGTGAAAAGCGTCTAGGATCACTATGTAGCCTACTGTATATTTGTGGAGATGTAAGGATGAAAAAAGATTCATAAATGATAGAGATGTGTCAGCCTTTACGGGTCAGATATCTGTTCATACAGCATCATTTTAAAGTTTCACAGGCCGGTAATGGATCCAGATGGATGAACTCCAGATGGATGGATGGACGGGTGGAAAGAAGGACAAACAGAGGGATGTTTTTGATTCAGTGAAACAGTAAATGCAGTTAAATGATGTTGATGCTGTGTGTGTGCAGTGTATTTCAAACTTTGAAAGTGAGGGACGAATGGAAGGATTTTGATTCTAGAAAGTGAACTGAATTTCTGTGGAGGCACATCCTGCCATGATAAAGGTTAACTTCATAATTACGGTGTTGGAGATAGTGTCTCTGAGTGGTGAGAATCTTTATCAAATCTTTTATCAACATCATCATCATCACAGAAAGCTATTTCTGGGTCCAGTCCAAAGATTCCTTTGTTCCCTCCAACAGTAAAGCAGTTAATTGGTTTCAGATATTTCCTTTTCTTTGTTAAATTCTGGATCTAAACAGCTGCAGTGTAGCTGCCTCAGAATAATATGTTAGCTGAGTTAGCATCTGCACACATCAGCCACTATCATTTCATCTTCAATCATTTCCTTAATGCCACTTATAATAGGCTGCATAAAAAAAATCTAAAAAATACTTGATGTAAAGGGCGGCAGTATGTCACAGGCAATATCATTTTTAGTTTACTGTGTGATTTACTTCAGCACACATCAATCATGATCATGTCTTGGCTGGCATCTTGGATGGTCCTATAGATGCTCCTATGGACTGGCTACAGATGTGAAAGCTATTATGAAGCCATCTGTTGAAATCCTGTGCCGCGTCCAAGCATGCTAGGCTGCAGATGGAAGGCTAATCTAGCAGTGGAAGAATAGATTCATGCTAAAACAAACACACACTCACACACGCATGTACGCACGCACTAGTTAACATCTTGTGTGTTTTATAATGGCTGAAAAAGGAAAATGTGGCAGAGTTGTAATTTTCTTAATATTCAAGATACATCATGCAATACGCCAAAGCCATAGAGTGGAAAGTATTAACCTTTGTTAGTCATGGATAATGGACAGATTGTTTTCAATTCAAAGTTTTTAGGAAATGGATCGCACTCAGTTTCGGCTGCACAGAGCCTTCTTCAGTGTCAAAGTTTTCAAACACCATTGTATTTCTACAATATATATCTATTGTGTGACGCACAATTTTCTCCCCAAATCATTTTCAATATGTTAGACATTTATCTGACCAGAATGAGTAGGCCTAGTTATAAAATCCTGGATATATTTGCTGCAATGCATTAAATAATTATAGTAATAAGACCAAAAGGCGAAGCTAAAACAGCTTAAGTTTGAGTGAATACCTCGTTTACGTAGTCTGAAGCAATATAATTCCTTGTGTCATCGGCACAGAAATCACAGCATGACCTTCTGTGTCGTTGTGTATGTTTCTCCTGCTATTTTGTGTTGTTCATAGCTGCATTGTTGTTGCTGTTCATGGTAAATGATGGTCATGACCAATTTAATCATGGAGGTGCTACAGTGGACGCTCTGAGTGACCTGGTGGTCAGTGATACAATTCAGAGGACGAGCACAACCTTGACTTGGGGGTGGCAGGCAGGACTCTGGATGACACAAATAACCATCCATATGTGGAGAGGAGAGGAGAGGAGAGGAGAGGAGAGGAGAGGAGAAGAGGAGAAGAGGAGAGGAGAGGAGAGGAGAGGAGAGGAGAGCAGAGGAGAGGAGAGATGGGATGACAGGAGAAAAAAATGAATGAGAGGAGAAAAAAACAGAGCAGACAAGAGGCAAGGGAATGAGGAGAGCAGATGGATGAGAGAGGAGGAGAAGAGAAAAGAGTGGAGCAGAGGAGAAGGAGAAGGAAAGGAGAGAGGGGAGGAGAGGGAATGAGGAGAGCAGATGGGACCGGAGAGAAGGGAGAACAGACAGCAGACATGGGGCTTCCTCCTCACTGTCAGGACCTTGGAGACAGACGACCAACCGACAGACAGCCAATGGAGAGCTATAACTATAGCTATAATTCAAATACTTATACAAATACACACACACACACAAACACAAACAATCCTCGCCACGCACGCACACACACACACACACACGCATGCATGCACACACACACACACACACACACACACACACACACACACACACACACACACACACACACACACACACACACACACACACACACACACACACACACACACACACACACACACAGTAAAATAAACATTGCTGTGCAGTGTGGAAGCATCTGAAATGTCCTCAGTCCATTAGTAGCTGAGCAAGGGGTTTCCAAGAGAAGTAGGAGGAGAAAGTTGTTAGTTTTACTAAACGCCCACACTGTGCTGACACAGCTAAACACAGCACACCGTATCACACAAGGTGGCACATAACTCCACAGTGGACCTGGAGAGAAATCAAAACCTCTTTAGTCAAACAGCTAATAGCACATTTCAGATTCTCAAGTAGGCCTACAGACTTTAGTTGAGACTAATGTGTCTGCTGTAAAGTGTTGCAGAATTATTAATTAGTGTCTTGATCCTCCATTACTGTTGCACTCAGATTGTTACTGTACCTGCCTCACTGGAGGAGGTTGTTCCAGGTATTGCAACGACCCTGTCTGTCCGTCTGTCTGCCTGCCTGCTTGCCTTCCTGCTTGCTTATCTGCCTGCCTGCTTGCGTGTCTGTCTGTCTGTCTGTCTGTCTGTCTGCCTGTCTGCTTGCTTGCTTGTCTGCCTGCTTGCTTGCCTGCTTGTCTGCCTTTCTGTCTGTCTGTCTGTCTGTCTGTCCATGTGTCTGCCTGCAGTGTTGCCTAAATGTGGCCCCTAACAGTCAGCGTCACAGCCATTGGCAAAGGGACCACAAGTTACCACATCTGATCGCTCTTGATTGGAGCATCTAGAGCGTTCGTTTGATTTAAATTTATAGTAAATATTTGCTTCCAGTGCCACTTGTTAGTTCGTTCTTGGCTGTGAATGACTTTTGTCTATCTTGATGTTGATTGGCCAGTTTACAGTAAGACAAGAGACATAAGCTTACTACTACTCAAGAAGTTGTACCAGAACTCGAGAGGTTTTTCACTTGAAGCACTTAAAGTGTTGTGTAAATTTGTGTTTGTGCTAAGTGTGTTGCCTCATAATACTTTGCCAAATGTACGGTAGGCCTATGTACTAAATCTGGTGTTTTAATTATTACAGTTTTTGTCAATGGCTTTGGCATATTTCTCGAATCTCTCTCTTGCAATTTGTAAAATATAAAGTGCATTCTCAAAACAGTTTGAACGAACAACAAAACAGCATGGTTCATCTAGCAAAAAAAACAGCGTCTAGCTCAAAAAATTTTTTTTCATCCCTCAAAAGTAAAGTGTTTTGTCAATGATCGTGTCAGTGCCATCAGAATGGTTAGTCGTTGTGTCTTTGAGTGCGTTGCAATATGTGACCTTGCCTCCTCAACTTGCGCTTGTCTCCTCGTCCCGCCTCCCGGCCCCTCCTCCGTGGAGAAAACGATAAAGTTTCCCAGCTGTCAGCCTAGCCACAACAACTTTTGAGGGACTGTTTTTCATTCACCATCCCAATTCCAAATGAGAAAAAGACTCTACAATTGAGCTTTTGCAAGATATTGAAATATAATGCTGTTGTCAGTGATGTCACCATGATGACATATTACTTCCCGGTACGAGGAGAGATGCAAGTGGAGGAGGCAAGGTCGTATATTGCAAAGCCCTCATAGTGTATGAATAAGAGCCAAATTGATTTGTCCTGTTGTCAATTGACTCGTACACTTCTGAGGGTCTTTTCTGATGTCAGGTGTTGTTTAGATTTGAAGAGAAATTTTGTAAATTCTTTATTTAACTTTGATCAGATAAGACTGAACTAGATACTATACATTTATGCCTCTTTTCCACTTCCAGTTTTCTGGTAGGCTTACAGCTCGACACAGCGCAGCTCGGCTGCCACTTTTTGCTTTACTATTGAGCCTTCTGTGTCTTGCCTATTCGAAAAGCAAAAAGTGGCGGCCAAATCGAGTTGCGTCGAGCTGTAGGCCTACCAGAAAACTGGCAGTGGAAAAGAGGCATTAGAGTATAACTAATTTATTGCAGGCATTCTTATTGCAAAATAGAAAATATAAACAACTCCGGTTGAGGTGTCAAAATGCTAGCCTGGTCCTGACCATCCCATAATACTACCATTTCATTTCGTATTCATGGTCTGGCATTTGTTTGCTCTGAAGCGATTGTAGGAAGCAGGAAGTTTGTATTGAAGTTTCACGAGCATTTTATTGAACTGAAACACGGAGCATACATAGCACCACAAGGTGGCAGTATTTCACATTCTGACCTGCATTAACCTGCATTGTCAAATTACTGTATTACAACACTCCCACTTAATTTAACAATAAACTTAAGTCTTACTTTCTTTAACTTAAATCACTTAGGAGATATATTACACTTAGACTCTTCTCTTAGACTACAAGTCCCCTTCTTTTTAACAAACTTAAAAGAGTAATACTAGAATACTAGCAAGCCATTTTTTTTTATTTTTTTTTACCTTACTTACCAGTAGTCTTAACTTAGGCTCTAACAATACTTAACATTGGCCTACGACTTGTACTTATCTGAGTTACACAGCACAAAGTCCAATCTCTCTCCTAAGATACTCAAACTTCTGCTTTGGTAAGGGCTTGGTCAAGATATCTGCCCTCATATCATCTGTAGGACAGTATTGCAGTTGAATTTGTCCATTCTGCACACATTCACGAATGTAGTGGTACCGAATGTCTATGTGCTTTGTTCTTGAATGGTCAACTGGATTCTTAGCTATGGCAATTAACATCCATTCCTAGATCACTGAGAAGTCGTGTAAGCCAGGTACATTCTTGTGCTGCCTGGCTGAGAGCGACGTATTCTGCTTCAGCAGTTGACAGTGCGACTGTGTTCTGTTTCTTGCTGAGCCAGCTTACTGCTCCTCCACTCAGTAGGAAGACGTTCCCGGTTGTAGAACGACGATCATCCTGATCTCCTGCCCAGTCAGCGTCTGAGAAGCCGACTAAAGTTCCAGACTCTGACCTCTGGTACTTGAGAGCGAGGTTTGCGGTACCTTTCAGGTAGCGAAGAATCCTCTTCACAGCAGTCATGTGTGCGGTGTTTGGTTCTGCATTGAACTTTGACACAGCACTCACTGCTTGTGCGATGTCTGGCCTGGTGGCCATTGCTGCGTACAGCAGGCTTCCTACAATTGACTGGTAGGTACCTGGGTTCACTGGCTTACTGACACCATCATTTTTCTGTAACTTCACATTTGCATCAGCTGGGGTTGTGACCGGATTTGCTTTATCCATGCCGTATTTCTGAAGAACGGCTTCAATGTAATGCTTTTGGTGAAGGTACACACACTTGTTTGTCTTGTCTTGAATCACTGAGATGCCCAGTATGTAAGACAACTCACCCATGTCTTTCATCTTGTATCTGTTTTTCAGAGCAACTTTCAACTCACTCATGCTCTGCAGTGACTCTGTGATCAGAATCAAATCATCGACATAAACAGCTAAGATCTCTAGCTCCTGTCGAGCTCTCACGAACACACAGGGATCTGATGTGCTCTGGTTGAATCCAAGATCTTTCATGAACTCTGTGAAAGTCTTACTCCAGCAGCGAGGTGACTGCTTAAGGCCGTAGATTGCCTTTTTCAGCTTGCACACCAAGTGCTCTTGGCCTGGCTTGACGTACCCGTCTGGTTGCTCCATGTAGATTTCCTCCTCTAGATGTCCATTTAGAAATGCAGTAACGACATCCATCTGGTGTACATGCATGTTATTCTGAACAGCAAAGGACAGCAATGCACGAATTGAGCTGAATCGTACAACAGGTGAGAACGTTTCATCATAGTCAGCGCCATACTTCTGTGAGTAACCCTTGGCAACAAGTCTGCACTTGTATCTCTCCACTTCTCCATCACTATGGTGCTTGACTTTGAACACCCATCTCGAACCTATCGGCTTTCTGTCTTTTGGCAATTTCACTAAGTCCCAAGTATCATTTTCAAGCAGGGACTCGTACTCCAAATCAGCTGCTTCCTTCCATTCCTTAGCATTAGAGCTCATCATTGCTTCCTTCAGTGTACTTGGCTCATTTACACTACAGACATTTGCATAATGTTCAACAGTCACTGTGTCTGCATATTCATCATAGCCATACCTTGTTGGGGGCTTTCTGACTCTGCCGCACTCTCTCGGAGCTTCATTGACTGGTGTGTCATCGTTGACTGATGTTCCTCTCTCATCAGGACCACTGCCAGCATCACTGTCTGAACAAGACACTTCCACTTCCTGTTTCCAGTCGAAGTCGGTCTCATTGAAGATGACGTCCCGGCGAATCAGAATTCTCCTTTTCTCCTCATCCCACAGACGATAGCTAGCCTGAGTATCATCCTCCGTAGTGACCGCGCTGGCTCAATACTTTCGCTTGCTGACCACGGAGTCTGACCCTGCAGCCACCCCCGGCAGTTGGAATTCAGATATTCGTTCAGTATCTGAATAGCCAATAGGCTCGCTGATAGTCTAAGCCCCTCCCCAAGCCCTCTTACATATTCAACTGAAATACAACAACTTGATGATGGCGATGTGATGTCTGTAACCAGGACATTTGATAGTGCTTGGTGTAAACTGGGACATTGCCGTCCGCCAAGACCTTTGACGGGCTTTCGGCACTGACACTGCGCAGCTCTTGGGCAGTCACACTGGGCGTTTCTCTTCTGTTCACTTTAATGGTTTTAGTTGACAGTTAATATCTTCATAACAAGGTTGGAACAAGCGCAGCCCCATTTCAGTGTTACTTTTTTTGCTGTCACACTCGACGCATATACACAGACACAAACTGGGAAGGAGAGAGGGTGGGGGCTGCTCCGTGGGCTGTGCATTTGGCGCATATTAAACAACGCAACTAGTAGTTTCCCAATAAAATTTGAATCATAATGCCGTGGATCCAATACTATAATATCATATAATATTGTCCTTAAGTCTGAGCGATGCATTGATTATTTGTTTAGGGTACGTTTTCTGCCAGCTAAATGCAAGGGGGAAGGGGGCTATATTAGCAAACAAGACGATTGCACAGTTAGCCTGCTAATTTTAAATATGATCACCTGGAGCTAATAGCCTTAATAGGCTTAATCCATCCCTGTTATCAGTCCGCTTGAGGTTTTTGCTTCGGGAAAGTGAAAAAATGAGGTCCTAATTAATCTTCAGATGGTGTCGGACCCTGACGGTGCCATAGGCACACGTTGTATGTCTCCCTGAAATCGTAGGTTTTTGACGGACCTCGACAAGTTCTACACTCCTTAGTTACCGTTGCTGAGCTCGGATTGGTTGGCGGCCGTTTGTGGGAGGGGTTTTGCGAAAGGCTAATTCCCTCATTAAGTGAGATAATTTCCAACTGCCGGGGGTGGCTGCAGGGTCAGACTCCGTGGTCAGCAAGCGAAAGTATTGAGCCAGCGCGGTCACTACGGAGGATGATACTCAGGCTAGACGATAGCCCTTTGCATTGTTGGCATATCCCACGAAGCGAAGCTTCACCGCTTTCTTGTCCAGCTTTCTCCTCTCTACTTCTGGAACATGTGCATATGCCACACAACCAAAAACTCTCATGTGACTGATGTTCGGCTTTTTGCCACTCCATCTCTGGTACGGGGTCTGTTGCTTTAGAAGTGATGTGGGCAACCTGTTCTGCACGTAGGCTGCTGTTGCCACAGCCTCTGCCCAATACATCTTTGGCAGCTTTGCATGAGACAGCATACTCCTTGCTGCTTCAACTAAAGTCCGATTTTTTCTTTCAGCTACACCGTTTTGCTGTGGTGTATGGGGTACAGACATTTCATGGTGGATGCCTTGAGCTTTCAGATATTCCTGGAATTCTTTCGACGTGTATTCCCCACCGTTGTCTGTTCTCAGTCTTGCAACTCTTTGTCCACACTCATTGGAGAATGTTCTCTCGAACTCCTTGAACTTGCTGAGCACTTCACTTTTCTGCCTCATGAAGTATACTTTGCAGCATCTTGAGTAATCATCAATGAATGTCACGAAATACTTTGACCCACCTATGGATTCAGTCTGCATGGGACCACAGACGTCACTATGAATCAGCTGCAGTTTTCGCTTTGAGCGTATTGCTCCCACTGACTTGAATGGCTTCCTAGCCAGCTTGCCCTCCACACACGCTTCACAGAAGGAGTTCTCTTTTTCAGCAGAAAAGTCCATTCCACTCACCAGAGGTTTTAGCTCCTTCAGCATGGTAGTGTGCCCCAATCTTTGATGCCATAGGCTGGCTGCAACTGATGCACTTCCTGCTGTATCAAGTCAAGTCAAGTCAAGTTTATTGTCAATTTCTTTACATGCACTGGTCATACAAAGAATTTGAAATTGTGTTTCTTGCTCTCCCATGCAGACATAGACTAATCTAGGTAAGGACATAGACAGTATAGACATAGACAGTACTCATACATGGACATAGACAGTATGGACGTAGACATTGCTCATACAGACATTTAAAGTGCAAGACTGGACAACAGAAGACTTGTAGAGAACATACATTAAGAGGAGGTATTTTGTTGTGCTTTTTCTAAAAGTCCTTTATAGCGTTCTGACATAGTAATAGTAGCATTTGAAGAAATAAATAATTAAAAAAGGTTTTTATTAAATACACCAGCAGCAGTATGTGTGTGTGTGTGTGTGTGTTTGTATGTGTTTTTGTGTGTGTGTGTGTGTGTGTGTGTGTGTGTGTGTGTGTGTGTGTGTGTGTGTGTGTGTGTGTGTGTGTTTAGTGCAGGTAGAAAGTGCGGTGTGCGTCTGTGTGTATGTACCTGTGTATGTGTGTGTGTGTGTGTGTGTATGTGTGTGAGTATGAGTTGTGTGTCAGTGTGTGTATGTTTGGGTTTAGTGCAGAAAGTGCAGTGTGCTTGTGTGTGTGTGTGTGTGTGTGTGTGTGTGTGTGTGTGTGTGTGTGTGTGTGTGTGTGTGTGTGTGTGTGTGTGTGTGCATGTGTATGTTTTGAGTTAGTGCAGGTTGAAAGTTCAGTCACAGATGTAGTAGTGCAGGTGGAATGTTCAGTCGCAGATATGGTGGTGGGGATGAGGGGGGGAGCGTTGTCAGTGGCCTGGCTGGCTAGAGGCTGACAGTGAAGGGAGAGTGGGTTGAGTGTTCAGTATCTTGATTGCTTGATGCATCGTGCTGCTTGCAAGCCTGGTGGTACGGGAACGGAGGCGCCTGTACCTCTTTCCAGAGGGCAGGAGGCTGAACAGTTTGTGTGCAGGGTGGCTTGTGTCTTTGATGATCATCAGTGCTTTTCGGGTGAGGCGTGCGGTGTAAATGTCCTGCAGGGAGGGGAGTGGTACTCCAATGATCTTCTTCGCTGTGTTCACAACACGCTGGAGTGTCTTCCTGTTTTTCTCCGTGCAGCTTCCTCCCCACACTGTGATGCAGCTGGACACGACGCTCTCTATGAGGGACAGGCGTACTCCCCTCCACATCCAACTGGTATAGTCCATCGGATCGTTGTGTTCCCATCCCGAGAAGATCTCCATCTTTTCCACGAATGTAGCACCGGGCCTTCTTGAACTGCACAGTATTCCCTTTTTTCACAGCAGCTCCCACTGAGAAAAGATTCCCTGACAACTTGGGAACATACAGCACATCGTACATTGTGACATCTTTGACATCACTCACTTTGAAAGTCATTTTCATTTTTACAGTGCCGAGTCCTTGTGCATCGACTACTCTGCCATCGCCCAGTTTCACTGACTGTGGCTTTGTGAATTCCTGGTAATCCTGCAGTATTTCTTTTGAGCATGTCATGTGTTTTGACGCTCCAGAATCGATTAGCCATTCGATCTGTTTAACTTTTTCATTCTGATTTTCTCTGACAACAAATGCACTTTCGCTTGCACTTTCAGAATTTTCATTATCCTCACATGTCATTTGTTTAGCCTTGTGGGTTTGATTTTTATTTTTTAACTTTGGACAATTTCGTTTCAGATGTCCCTCTTTCCCACATTTAAAACATTTCCACTTGGATCTGTCGATTCCCTCAGGCTGTGGATCCCCACGCACTTGAGTTTGCATCGCAGAGGCGGCACCTGGTGGCGCAACACTGGTACTGCCGTTTGCCTGCACTCGCTTTTGTTCCTCATTTACTAATGACTGCTGCACGAATTGAAGAGTCAAACTGTCCATCTTTGTCTCCAGGGCAGTGACAATTGTTGCATTGCTGGGTGGGAGACTACCTAGCAATGTCACAATCTGATCCTCCTCCTCAATTACAGCACCAATAGCACTGAGCTGATCTGTTAATTCTTTCATGCGCTTCAAATGCTCGGTTATCGTTTCTCCTTCCTTCATTTCACACCTGAAGTACTTCTTCTTTAGAAACAATTTATTTGCTAGAGTGTCTCTCTCAAAATGTCCCTTCAGCGTATCCCACGCTTCTTTAGGTGACTGGCAACTTGTAATCAGGTACAGTTGAGATGTACTTACATTAAGCACCAACATTGAAAACGCTTTTTCTTTCTTCCTAGCGAATTCGGCTCGTGCAGCTGCGTTAGCATCCTGTGCTAATGTTTCCGTCTCCATTACCATGCCCCATAGACTTTTAGCTTTCAGCAGATGCTCGATCTGGAATTTCCACGTTGCCCAGTTGTCTGGTCCACTTAGCTTGTCGATAAACAGTCTGTCCTCCATTGTGAATCCCACAACACCGACTACTCCACACAGAATCCGTATGAAACCACTGTTTTAAGCTATTTACTAGAACTGACTGGGACCGACTGGGCCCATAACCTATTGAAGTTTCACGAGCATTTTATTGAACTGAAACACGGAGCATACATAGCACCACAAGGTGGCAGTATTTCACATTCTGACCTGCATTAACCTGCATTGTCAAATTACTGTATTACAACAGTTTGCACTCAGTTATGGTTTGAAATTATTGGACACCTCTCACCCAATCGCTGGCAGTTACTCAACAACAACATAGCGCAGACCAATGGCGCTGGCGCAGATGTGTACGTCATTGTCACGAGCGTCCGCCCCCTTTCGCCCCCACGTGGGGGGCGTATTCGCTTGTTGGCTGTTTTCGGGGGGTGCGTTGCGATCAAAATTCTACTGCTCTAGGCACTCCACAGAGAAGCACGGCCAGACTACAGTAGTGGAGCCAATCCTTTGGCGGAAGTACGTAGGATGGCTCGCGAGGCTATCAAAATGCACCCTCTATCAAACATTTTTCAGTCATGGGTAAGCAAGGGAGTCATGGGTAAGCGGTTAAGCGGTAAGTTAAGGTTACAGCATGCTAACAGCCTGTTGGCAGCCCATCTGGGCCAAAAAAGGTTTGTCGCGAGGCAGAGGCATTATTTATTTTCTTGTGTGCAAAGCCACCGGTGCCATCCCCCCCACCAAACTAATGCATTCTGACAAATCAGGCTCAAGACGAAGTGTAATTTCCCCACGTAGTCTTTTCACACACACACACACACGCGCGCGCGCATGCTCACACGCACATGCACACGCACACGCACACAAACATGCAGCCTGGTGGGTGGATGAGCAAGTGGCGGTGCCTCTGGGCTCCTCAGAGCAAAGTGCAGGCGACGTCAATTCATTTTAGGCAGGCGATGCTTTCTGGGGAAGGAAGACAAAAGCACTCTGGCATTTGTTCTGCACGGGGCTTTTGCACTGCGACAGACAGACAAAGGTTGCACAACCAGTTACGATGCTACATGAAAGCGCCAACTGAAACTGACAATTTTTGTCGACCTACTTTTTCATCCAGCCGACTCAAAATGAAGACAGAGACAGAGACAGAGACAGAGACAGAGACACACAATGCTGGGTTTGATTGTCCATGAAATGCCTGCTGTGTGTTTATTTTGTTATTTTCCCTTTGGGTCTCTTCATGCTGAGCTCCATGTGCCAGACCAGCTTCAGACACTCTCAACCTCCACTACTCAAGTCCAGTCTGGAGTCCAGTCGGACTCGCCACTGACAAATTACCGTCATTTGTGGACTATGAGCCGCACCTGCATATAAGCCACACCCACACAAATTACACAAGATGAAAGAAGCGTCAATTAGTTACCAACCCAAATGTAAATATCCACACAACACACTTTTAGCTGTCTAGATCTGATTTAAACTGTGTTATTTATTTCTATGTGCCATACTATTACCACTATATTTAGAATGTCATACTAGGACAGTATATATGGGGCACCTAAGTCTCCACCCCTTCCGGGCGGCTTCTGGGGCTGGCAACGGAAAAACTTTTGACTGGGTTGTAATGGACTGATCGAAGCAATTTTCCGACCCACCTCGCATTTCCCCGTGGATCACACATATGCTGTGCCTCAGAATTAATAACAACCAATGGTGTGCTTGTTGACTTCACTTGGCAAGCGATTTTTGAGTTGTGAATGTGCAAAAATATGTAATTATTTGGACTACACAACAGACGTTGCATGTCCGACGTGCAGCCACTTAAGCCACGGTGCAGCGGTAGGGTTGGCTGTGCCTCGGTTCACGTCAGATATGCGAGGCGCAAGTGTAGTCTCCAACACAGTTTTGCACAAAAGCTAAAATAACGTTTCTTGCGTGCCGAAAATGAGTGGTCTTACGACGCAAATCCAAACCTTTCAAATTCACTGTCATCATATGTGAAATCCAGAGCACATGCCAAACGGGATGAGGATTTAGCTTGACTCGCTCCATTGACTCGCATTCAAAATTTTGCGAGCTCCTGCCCCATGTATCGGAAGTAGAAGGGCGTGACTTAGGTGCCCCATATAAACTGTAAATATATGTATAACTGTAAATATTTGCACATTACAAATTACTTAGCCTATTATTATTTATTATTATTATATGGTTGTGACGTCATCTGTCGAATGCTCCATTCATTTCAACGGGGCTCCCCAACGTTCGGACGTCTGTTATTTTTCGATAACGGACGGGTTGGTCTATAACAGACCGCTGTCAATGGCAACAAGACTTTTCACTGCTAAAGCGACTTTTCAACAAGACTCTAATCAGCTGCTGTGATAGACAGCACCCGTTGTCCTGGCTACCGCTGTCAATGGCAACAAGACGTTCACTGCTAAAGCCACTGCTTGTATACAAGTCAGTGGCTAAAGCGAATGTTTCATATCACTCCGCAGGGGGTCCGGTCTTTTGTCACTCTAATCAGCTGCTGCGATAGACAACACCTGTTGTCCTGGCTAGCCTACCTAGCTGTTGCCTAGCGGTGTTCCACAACGGCACTGTTTTGTTTTGCGCTGCAACAATCTTAACATTAAATAGGTCTAAAGAAATGTCCCCGCATGTGTGAATCATTTAAGTATATCCATATAATAAGCGGGTTAACTTTCGGCGAGTCGGTCGCTTTGTGGAATAGCAGCACTTCAGAGAGAACAAGACCCCTCCGCTCCGTTAACCCTTAATATTTCACAATGCTACTACTATGTCAGAATTGTCACACTACTAGGACATTAGTGAAAATTTACACTTTTTTAATATATGTTATCAGTCTTCTGTTGTCTTGCACTTTAAATGTCTGTATGTGTATTTGTATGTGTACTGTCTATGTCTATACTGTCTATGTCTATGTACTTGTAGGAAGGATGACAGAGGGCAGGCAAAGAGGCAGTGAGGGCGGAGAGGAGAGAGGAGAGGAGAGGAGAGGAGAGGAGAGGAGAGGAGAGGAGAGGAGAGGAGAGGAGAGGAGAGGAGAGGAGAGAGAAGAGAGGAGAGTGGAGGAGAGGAGAGAGAAGAGAGGAGAGGAGAGGAGAGAAGAGAGGAGAGTGGAGGAGTGAAGAGAGGAGAGGAGAGGAGAGAGGAGAGGAGAGGAGTGGAGAGGAGAGGAGAGGAGAGGAGAGGAGAGGAGAGGAGAGGAGAGGAGAGGAGAGAGGGAGGGCAGAGCAGGAGTAACTCTTAGATTTTCCCGCCGCTGGTCTTTGATCCTGTGATTTGTCAGTGTGTGCACTGTGCACTGTGCAGTTTGTGCAACCAAGACCTGTTAGGTGGTGGGCCCAGTCTCATATCTTGTCAGTTCGTTGGTGTTAACGAGTGGCAACTTTATTTTTTCTGATACAACCCCCTGACAACCCATTAATCAATATTTTGGCTGTTGCCATCCTCAAAACTTGCACATTGATTTATAAAAATGACAACAAAAACTAGCCGACCGAGTGACGTCACGTCAATGCAAAGTCAACGAGGCAGAATACAGCTTGCGCGTGCATGCTACCCGGAACCGTCAGAGTGGGCTCACTTGTTGTGTACATGCAAAAAAAATATATTTTTCTCAAACTTTCAGGAGTGCTCTTTTTCGCTGTTAACCCTCTAGCTACCATAACGGCCGTGAACGTCCGGCTGGATCTGTACCAGAACGGCCGCGGCCGGCCGGAATATTTTCATATGAAAATACGGCTGAACGACCGTCATCATGCAGTTTTTCCAGCTTTCAAACACTTTAGCTCAATATTACAGACCCTCCTCGATATACTTTCAGTATAAAAACTATATGTTTATATTACATTATTTTTCAGTATTTAGATTTTATTACGAGAGGCGCCGCTTTATGCGATTTGGCAATCTGCCGTCATTGGATGGCTACAAACACAACCATTCTGTTTCTACAACCAATATACACTAAATATGAAAACTTCCAACCCTCTTCAATCTATTTTCATGGTCAACAGCACATGTTTATGACTATTTAGGCTATTTTAGATCATGTTGTTTTATTAGGCTTATGAGATGGTGTTCAACTGTGATGAGTTCTGCCATGGTCCTAAATAGCAAACACAACTATCCAGCCGATGTCTACACGCTACATATTAAAAATGTAAACTGTCTTCGGTGTGTTTTCAGAGTCAAACCATATGTTGGTATCCAACTATCTTAGTTTCCTGGAACAACGACCAGCGACAGCTCTGCGTAACAGCGCAGGCTACTCATTTTGCGTGTCAGCTTTGGCAAAGCAGTCATGGACTGTTACTACTCCACGTGTCCTTCATAAAAATGTGCGTGAAGACGTTGAGTTGAATGCTAACTTCCAATAATAGCCTACCAACGTGGTGTTTGTAGCACTTAAATTCCGTATTACTCGGTGATGCCTGGCGCGTCTTACCTGTGCCAAATTGGGAGGGTAAACATCCTTACAGCTCCATTCATGTCCTGTCTGCTCGCGGACACTTCTACCGTTATCCTTACACGTCTTTGGCATGGTTTAGTTCAAACATTATTAGCTAGTGTAGTCCATTACAGTTATACAGCTTGAAACCGCTTGAAAACAGGACTTTTGGGTGAACGACATTTGTTGTCGTCACATGATCATTGTTCAACTTTGACCCTGGATGGATGGATGGATAGACGAAGGATAGATAGATAGATGGATAGAGAGATCAATAGATAGATAGATAGGCCTAAATATATAGATATATAGATAGATAGGCCTAGATAATATCGGATTTTATCACATTTTTATCATTTAATCCACATTAAAGGCACTCTATGGGAATACTGAACAATTAATTATCCATAAATGATATACCATTTGAAAGTGTGTTTTCTCTACTTTAATATGAAAGTAACTTGTAATTGACACTTTTCATGTCTTTTCAAGTTATTTGACATTATTTAAAATATGACCAAAATGTCAATTTTTCCTCAGAATTCTTGGTAGAATTCCGACCTATTCAAAAAAAATCCTGGTAGCTAGAGGGTTAATGTTCGACTGTCTGACCATCATTGGGCAACGAGAGATAAATGTCAAAAA
>NC_085876.1:33134378-33164378 GCF_034702125.1 Engraulis encrasicolus
ACAATCATCTTATTACCACTTCAATCCCTGAGACTTGGGGGTGGAATTCTGGAACACACACACACCCATCACTGTCCCCCCATACCATCATCACGGCCCTCACTCACTTGCTCACCACCCACTGTGCATTCAAATCACACACCAGGAAGACGTAGGAGAGAGAGAGAGAGAGAGAGAGAGAGAGAGAGAGAGAGAGAGAGAGAGAGGAGGCACATGAAATTTATTTTGTTTAATTAGAGTGAAAACATTCCCCGTGTGGGAGTTGCATTGTGATGAGTTCATTAGTGCAGCAGCTGTGATATTAAAGAAGCAAAATGGGGGACAGTGAAAAGTAATGACACACATTTCTTTGGACTCCCGTCAGATGTATCCACGGCCTCTGGCCTCTAAAGCTACATTCACACAGGCTGCTACTAGTTACTCACATCTCAACATCTTAACATCTTGACATAATCCAAACACCATCCTAAATGTTATGCAACATCAACAGATAGGCTACAGTGTACAGCATCAATAGACAGCTATAGCGCCCCAAAATGTATAGCGGTCCATAGACTCCCCACTGTGGAGCTCCTGAAGAGTAGTGCAGACAGAGAGAAGGAAGCTGCTGCCAAATGTCAATAAGGATAGCAGAGTCGGGGCACACACACACACACACACACACACACACACACACACACACACACACACACACACACACACACACACACACACACACACACACACACACACACACACACACACACACACACACGCACACAGAGTCAGCGAGGGAGTGTTGAGGGCTGCCTGCAGAAGAAAGAAAGAAAGAAAGAAAGAAAGAAAGAAAGAAAGAAAGAAAGAAAGAAAGAAAGAAAGAAAGAAAGAAAGAAAAAAAAGGATGAACATCACACATATTTAGATGAAAAATGACCCTACTTGGACCATACTAGAAAATATGTGTTTATTACTTCGTAAACTGTCATGTAAATATCAAATTTGGCAATAGGCAGCCCAGTTTCAATGAGAGGCATAGTTGCAGTACCTTCTTTGGCCATTTCCTGCACAGTGTCCCTTTACAGTAACTTCTGCCTCAATAGTCTGGCTTGACTATACAAGAACAGAGGGATAAATTATTAATTACAAATAATACAATACTTAAACTAAATATTCAAATTTATATTTATTGGTAGTCAAGTGTTAAGAAATCCTGCACACTGTCCATTCCACCAACAAACTTTAATACAACGTTTCGGTCATCCCAACTTGTTCTGAAGAATGTCGGATGACCGAAATGTTGTATTAAAGTTTGTTGGTGGAATGGACATGGTGTGTGGGATTTCTTGACAACCCCACTGGGATAATATCCTATGCACCAGCCCAACCACTTTTTGAAATATTTATTGGTAGTAACAATAATATGCTTAGTGGCTACTCACTGGCAACTTTAAAGAATCACCAACAGCACCATTCCACCACAAAGACAGCAATTAGCACATGCCAGTGAATATTTTGGCCTTAAAAATGAGCATCAATAGACAGCTATAGCGCCCCAAAATGTATAGCGGTCCATAGACTCCCCACTGTGGAGCTCCTGAAGAGGAGTGCAGACAGAGGGAAGGAAGCTGCTGCCAAATGTCAATAACACACTAACAACACACAGTACTGTGTGGTCCCCCCAACCATGGCTTTCTCAGCGGCTAAAGGCATATTGACCAGCACGCACAATACAGCATAGCAGAGTCGGGGCACACACACACACACACACACACACACACACACACACACACACACACACACACACACACACACACACACACACACACACACACACACACACACACACACACAAACACACACACACACACACACACACACACACACACACACACAGAGTCAGCGAGGGAGTGTTGAGGGCTGCCTGCAGAAGAAAGAAAGAAAGAAAGAAAGAAAGAAAGAAAGAAAGAAAGAAAGAAAGAAAGAAAGAAAGAAAGAAAGAAAAAGAAGGATGAACATCACATTAAGAAAAGGGAAGAATGGACAGATGAAATATAAAAAAGTCATGAATATAAAATCCAAGGATGTGAGATGAGCCTGGAGGTGGTTGTCAGGATGCCGTTTCTGGGCAGTAAATTATGAATAAGCAGCCGTTACAGTTGTCTGGCCGTCACTGAGGTTTTAGTACAATGATACATCGGCATCTGAACAAGATGGAACAATCAGCAATACCATAAGACAGGCATATGGTGACTCAAAGTCATTTCTCCGAAATCACTTTGGTCCTACCCGGCGATATTCCGAATATTTTCCTTTGATCCTACTGCCCAAAAGTTCAACATCTCTTTGTTTTGATCAAATTAAACCCTTTCTTCTGCAAATTCAAAATGGCACACCATTTCATGTATGACAAATTTGATTTTCCCAGTCATAATGAATACTTAGAATGTGATGGTGGTGATAGCCAAAGTATTTTAACATTTGTGAATGAATTCTGGAAATAAACTACTAAACATATTACACAGTGAGTGCACCTTTAACTTAACTTGACTTGACTTGACTTGACTTAACTACCATTGTCGTTATACAAGGGCATTGGAGCATTTTCATCTTTTTAAACAAAACTTGGACTTGCTTCTTCCGGGGAAAGCCTACAAACAAACATTATGCTATTCCAGTCCCCATCGCAAGGCTAGTCACATGGCACATGGAAAATGGACAACATTAAAAATGACACACAATTGTGGTGTTTGACGATGTCCTACTAGCTACTGCTATATATAATGGTTCAATGTCAAGAAGTCATTAACAAACTGAATTCTGGATGCAGCTGACTTGGTTATTTCCTTTGCTTGCTGTTACATAGTGCAGTATTGTGGGGTATAGCATAGTATCTGTAGCATAGTATCTGTACTGTCAATAGTAATATTTATGGTCCTAATGTGACTGCCATTGTATTTACTGCACACTGAGATAAAATAAAAGGCTGAGTTGTGCTCACTGCATCTGGATGTCAATACAGTAAGCTCACATCTTTGAGTGTCCTTTGGGTGATGCCTTTCTATAAATGTCAAAAACATCAATACAAACCCCATTACCGGCCTCTGCAGAGCTGAATACAGAGTCTACATAACATCCACAGTGCTTAGTAAAAACAAAATGAAAAGGCTTTGTAATGTGTTTTGTAACTTCAAAGACATGTATGTAAAATTGTAAATACGTGCCAAAATGTAAAATTGTAAATAAGTGCCAAATTTTGCATTGGCACTGCCAAGGCAAAAAGAAATACATTACAAAAGTAGACTAACATAAAATTTAAAACTGCACTTTGTAGTTTGTTTTAAAAGGCAGATGTTATTCACAGTCAGGTGTCAGAGTGGCTAAACACTGTTTACAGGTGCGCAATCATCTCCATTTTGGGCCGGCCAAATGCATAATGCAATTTCTCCCATTTGCATAAAAAGCACTGATGTGTGATTGCAGTCTGACTTTTCTCTGAAAGCCATTTTTCCAGAAATGTCTGCAACAAAATGTCCAACTTCACGACTTGAATTGTAGAAAACATTTGCTTTGTTTTATTTTTGTAAATCGCAGGTGTTAGGCCTATTTATTTATTTGCCCGCGGGTGTGAGTGACCAACAACGCTATTTGCTGTAGTGTGGAGCTAGTGGTTATCTCAAAGCTGCTTTGGTGTGGACCAAGCCCGCTATCTCTGTGCGACCAGACTGCACGCTACATTTACTTTACTTTTTAACGTCAGCTCTGAGGCACTCCATAATGAGCTGCAGACAGTCGGCCTGAAAATAGCAAGGACACACAGAGAGAGAGAGAGAGAGAGAGAGAGAGATAGAGAGAGAGAGAGAGAGAGAGAGAGAGAGAGAGAGAGAAAGAGAGAATTTACAAATATTGGCTAGTTTTTTGTATGTGCTCAATAAGTGGGCACATTCATGGAATCCCACTGTGTTTTCTAGTTGATAGTTGTTTGTTATTGGTAATTGGTGTGTGTTGATTTTATGCTTTTAGATATTATGTGTTAAACTTTAATAAAGATAATTATATTTAAAACATAGTCTATTTAATTAGTTGGGTTTTAAGCTTGTGCATCGTGGGCCACTGGCTGGGGTGAGGGGTTAGCTGCTCACCACAGTCTTATTTATTTAATGTTTGTTGGGGTTTTACTCTTAACAGTTTGCAGTGCCTTTAACCCTTTGCATGCTGATATATTGTGTGTCTTTAGTCATAGGATTTGTAGTGGTTATAGTATTGTAGTGTTTCCTGTTTGCATTGATACCCCTGTAGGTGAGCAGCTATTCCTCCGATCCTCCCATTTGTCTTCTGTGTCATTGGTTTTAATAAACCCTCATATACATTTGATTTTGTCTCTTTGGTCTTCTGTGGTGTCCCGACTTACTGGTGTCTGAACTTGTTACATCTATGATGATGCGAAAGATGATGATAGTGATGATGATAAAGAGGATGAGGATAGTAATGGCGTTGGTAGTAGTAATAGTAGTAGTAGTAGTGTAGTGGTGGAGTTGGTGGTAGTGGTAGTAGCAGGGTTGGACTTGGAGAACAAAACGGCCCGGGCATTTTTTTGCTCAGACCGGCCCTACATACCAGTAATTAGCGGAGCAGTGCCATTCAATTGACGTAACTAATGTCTTCTAACGAAAAAAAAACCCTCTCTTTCAGGTACCAGAAAAGCCCCACCATACGTGCAGTGACTTCACGTTCAATTGATTATTTAAAATGAATTAGTTGGTCATGTAAGCTGGCAGAAAATCCGGAAGTTGAGAGAAGAGAGCCCCTATAGCAGCTGTGGATGAACTGGCCTTATCTATTGGGCCTTATCTATTGGAGCGTTTTTCACGAATACTTACCACCACCATCAAATTCTAAGTATTCATGATGACTGGAAAAATTGCACTTTTCATACATGAAAAGGGGGATCTTCTCCATGGTCCGCCATTTTCAATTCCCAAAACCAGCCATATTTAGATGAAAAATGACTCTACTTGGACCATACTAGAAAATATGTGTTTATTACTTAGTAAACTGTCATGTAAATATCAAATTTGGCAATAGGCAGCCCAGTTTCAATGAGAGGCATAGTTGCAGTACCTTCTTTGGCCATTTCCTGCACAGTGTCCCTTTACAGTAACTTCTGCCTCAATAGTCTGGCTTGACTATACAAGAACAGAGGGATAAATTATTAATTACAAATAATACAATACTTAAACTAAATATCCAAATTTATATTTATTGGTAGTCAGGTGTAAAGAAATCCTGCACACGGTCCATTCCACCAACAAACTTTAATACAACGTTTCGGTCATCCCAACTTGTTCTGAAGAATGTCGGATGACCGAAATGTTGTATTAAAGTTTGTTGGTGGAATGGACATGGTGTGTGGGATTTCTTGACAACCCCACTGGGATAATATCCTATGCACCAGCCCAACCACTTTTTGAAATATTTATTGGTAGTAACAATAATATGCTTAGTGGCTACTCACTGGCAACTTTACAGAATCACCAACAGCACCATTCCACCACAAAGACAGCAATTAGCACATGCCAGTGAATATTTTGGCCTTAAAAATGAGCAGAATTTACAGGAGGATTGAAATGGAGTCTCAGGAATTAACCATTTAGCCTATCAAGACAAAATAGGCTATGTATCACATGGGCTATGGAGCACAGGCATATACTTACAAATCTTCATTGCTACACCTTCAACTTGGAAAATGAAAACTAAATGAATGAAATACAGTGCATTTTCTCTGAGACTTTGTCTTCTTCAGGATATAAAAGCACACCTCTGTATCTATGTGTCATTATTGTCGTAATGTACAAGGCAACTGAATATCGTGCACACCATTGGAAAGAGAAGACTGTAAGCGTTCGAATGGTACCCCACATGTCCCAGTTCACAGTCATGAGGTCTATACAAACATGCATCAAAGAGAGTGTGGGGAAAAACGATGTTTTGTTGAACCGCTATTTGCGATTTCGTGGGCGCGCTACAAGCTTTTTTGCGGGGCTAGAGTCGATTGTATCTGAGGTGGTACCTGGGCTGGCATATCATATTCTGGGTGGGGGAATGCCACCCCTTAGAAACCGCCCTGGCCGAGGGCCGTCAACATGACATTGTGGGCCGGTCTCTTTGTTAAAAAAAATAAAATAAATAAATAAATAAATAAATATATATATATATATATATATATATATATATATATATAAATATATATATATATATATATATATTAAGAGGGTCATCGGCCCTCGAGGGGGCCTCGGCCCACCTTGAAAATGTCCGGTATGCCATACTGTCAATCCAGCCCTGGGTAGTAGTCGTGGTAGTAGTAGTAGTAGTGGTGGTGGTGTTGGTGGTAGTTGTGCTGGTACAGCGGTTGGTAGTTCATTCAGCTGACATCATCCACGCCTACCGGCAACCGTGAGATCCAATGTGCATTTACACCTTGTGGCCATTCGGATTTGTGGGGAAAGCATAGCACCTCTGCGCTGTGTAGAATGCTTCCAGTGACCGTAGTAATAGTGGTAGTAGTAGTTGTAGTAGTAGTGGTAGTAGTAGTGGTGGTGGTGGTGGTGATGGTGGTGGTGTTGGTCAGGGAAGCCGACAAGGAGGAAACAGGAGAGTAGGGGTCCCAGAATTGGGTCCTCATGACAGTCTATATATTTGGTGTGGGGCCCTTTTCGATTACTTTGTCCAGGGCCCAGTCAAAGCTGTCAGCGGCCCTGGTGGTAGTGGTAGTACTAGTATCAGTAGTAGCTGTGGTGGTTTTGATAGTGGTAGTGGTGGTATAGCCTAGCTGAATCTCTACAGTAGGCTACTGTTTGTTTTCTCACATTAAATATGACTTAATAAGGGGATGAAATCATATAAATTAGCCCCTTAACCCTATGCTATGGCTCTCTGTAATGTCATAGCAATGTTGTTATGATGTAAGTAAGCATTTTCAATGAATAGGGTCGGCGGCGACCCCATCTGCAGTAAGAGGTTAAAGACATTGCTTTTACTGCAAATAAACTCCCCCTATTTGAACGGTGCCATTAGCAAACAGTTATTGATGAAGACCTAAGCAGTTATTTTTTAACAGTTGTTACTGTTGTGGGAATTTGCTCTGAGTCATTTCCCTGCCAGCCAAGAGTCTGATAATTGAAATGGTAAAGGTTCGTTGTGACAGCTTGCCGTGCAGCACAGCTTGCGAGGAGTGACAAGCTGTAGCCCTTGCTCGACACCTGCCCAATTACAGAAGACAGCAAGCGCCACGCTGATAAGGGCAATCTCTGGAAAATGAAATAAATTGTCTCAACTCAGAGAAACCTTTCCAATTCATCATCTGTGGGAATGTGAAATGGGTGCTTCTCTCTCTCTCTCTCTCTCTCTCTCTCTCTCTCTCTCTCTCTCTCTCTCTCTCTCTCTCTCTCTCTCTCTGTCTCTCTGCATTATGGTTGAAGTGATGCAATTTACATGGACATTGCTATAACAGTTTCTACAAAATAAAGACAAGGTGTTCTCTCATTGGCAACCTAATTGATTGGTGTGGTTAATGATTTTCAATGCAGAGGTAATGTGACATTTTCATAACTACAATGTAAGGCCTCAGGCTATCATGGCTAATGTCTTACAATGTGCAACGTAGGAAGGATATTATACAGACACCCGATATGGTACTCCACAGACCTCGGCATGGCGTTTGCTGACACACACAAGCACAAAGATTGATTGATTGATTGATTGATTGATTGATTGATTGATTGATTGATTGATTGATTGATTGATTGATTGATTGATTGATTGATTGATTGATTGATTCATTCATTCATTCATTCATTCATTCATTCATTCATACACTTATCGGATATTCAATCAGCCGGCCCCCAAAAAACTGTAATTTGGTATTTTTTAGGGATGCACCGGATCCTGATTTCTAGGATCCTGCCGGATATCGGATCCACTTCTTAAGATCCTGCCGGATCCGGAACCGGATACCGGATCTTACGAAAGGGTTGAAACGCATCGTCTACTTGCACACGTGGGCCCTTTTTATTACGTTGGCTCAAACTATTTTTTAGACTCATTGGCTTGCTGCCAAACTGCCTGCAACGGCCGCTTCCAAAGGGCTTTCACTCCATGCAGTGATTGGGGTTGTGAAAGACTGACTGAAAAGCCTAGGCTATGTAAAAACTAGAGATGCACCAGATCCTGATTTTTAGGTAATACCGGATACACTGCTTAAGATCCTGCCGGATCCGGATCCTGTGAAAAACCCTATTATCCTGCCGGATCCGGAACCGGATCCGGGTCTGGTGCATCTCTAGTATTTTTTGAAAACCGGCGGTGATTGACATCTCCTTTGAAGGGTGTTTGTGTTCTGAAATGTCTGCTGGGCCTTTGTTTCAAAGCAAGGACAAAGAGACTGAGCCAGTTTGAAACTGACAGCAGGGATGGATAGGCAGACAGACAGACAGAGAGGCAGAAGAGAGGCAGGCAGGCAGAGAGGTAGGCAGACAGACAGAGAGGCAGACAGAGAGGCAGGCAGGCAGGCAGAGAGGCAGGCAGACAGACAGAGAGGCAAGCAGGTAGGCAGGCAGGTGCAGCCAGGTAGGCAGGCAGGTAGGCAGGCAGGCTGGCGGTGACGAAAGCAGCGTTTGAAGAGAGATCAATGTTTGACTCCCTCTCTGCAGGTCTCAAGGGCTCACTGGAGGCATGTACAAGAGATTAGCCTACAGTACCACATCCCTCCCTACCTCCCTCCCAGCAATGATGGGCACTATTCACCTCCCCTCACAGCAATGATGAGCACTATTCAACCACAAAAAGTGCAGTATCACTATCTACACAGACGGGGGAAAGGAAAAAGACAAATGGACAAATGGACAAATGATAAGTTTTCTTCCAGCCCATCTCTTTTTCTGTCCCCTTAAACAATCATTTAACAGCATATATATATTACAAACATATTTCACATCTGAGTTCATTACGGTCGGCTATTATCTCCACTTGCAATAGATGTTAGCCTACATCAGTGATAATCCTGTATCTGACGTCCTCGATAATTAATTCCATAGACAGAACTGCGGACTGACTTAATGAATTTTTCACACAATACGGGCCAGGCGAAATGATGAGAAAAGAGATTTCAGACTGAGAGGAGACAAAACCAGGTAAAGAGGGAAAATCAGGTAATAACAGAGCTCAGCATAGCCCAAGAGCAGCGCTCTCTTATCTTTATTGTGCTGTGGAGACGGTTTAAATATTAATGAGTTTGGGGGCAACATGTGAGCAAAGCATAGACAGAGTGTGAAGGAGAGTGAGAAATTAGGCAGTGGTTCCCAGGTAGAAAGTCATTATGATTGGGCCTGTTCACAACACGCTAGAGAACTGTGAGGGAATAGATTACATTACTCACTCGAGTGGACCCCATTTACTCTTCCATTACTCTTGAGCTCAGATCTTGGTGTAGAAGCACATTCTTCATTTCCCTGAATAATCACAGATTTTCATTGATAGTCCTTGTATACCAAATGAGTAAACTGGCTGCCATGTCGTTAAAAACAAACACGAAAAAATATCTGTGAGGGTATCAGTATACACGTCAGTGGGGTACCACATAGCTTGTCATTTGCATCAAAACATTTAACAGCAGCAGATGTTCTTGTGTACAGTAACTTGACAGCAACTCCCCATTGCCATGGAAACCACATATTGTGCTTTTGATTGTACCATATGGTTTCACCAGCATAAGTTGACTAAAGCACATCAGTCAACAAAACAACTTTTTTGATACTTGATGATACTTGATGCCTGGATTGTTAAATTGGCCATAATTACATAAACTACCTCTGCAGGCCTACTTACTGAGCTCCAAGTGGTAGTATTGAGGATCGGGAGCTGTGCTTGCAACAAATAATGTCAACAAGTGTGGGTCTCTGCATTCATAAACATCTTGACACACACACAAGCAAGAGCAATGTCTACATTTATCAGCCCAAAAGAAACCTGTTGGAAAAAGGTCAATGTTTAGATTGAATTATAAATGAGAAATCGCTCTCCAAAAGGTATTCGAGTTTAAACCCAGATGATCCCTCACCCAGACAGTGGCAACAAAGTCTGGATTTTTATCAGAGGGGTATCATTAGAAAATGCCATCGTAAGAAAAAAAAGCACTAGGATAACGCCAATTCAGTCTGTTGCCACTGTGGGACAGACACATAAATCTGATTTGTTGCTTTGCATTTTGTGTGGCGGTGACATTTGTCATCAGCACCCTGGCGTGACTGGGGTGTAAAACTGGATCAATATGGTGTGCGGCTCGGAGAATAGCTTACGTCTCGTTTTCGAGGTGCCAGCTCGGAGGATGGCTTATGTCTCGTTACTGACGAGGGTGGTTTACAACAATCTCAGTGGGGGAATGCCAGCACGCTGTACAATACACTCAGAGCTTTTTGAGAGGATAAGCTCTTTTGAAGGATGGGCATATTAAAAGAATAGTCCCTTCAGTCTTCTCACACTAAGACTCATCTTCCTGTGACCTTCGCTCTCTGCACCACCCCCCAACCCCCTCCCCCTTTCCTCCCCTTTCCTCTCCTTTCCTCTCCATTCAGATATTTGCCTTCACAATGCCTGGATTAAACTGGAAGAGTCTAGCTGTCATGCCTGCATATCTTGCCTGAACTCAGCTCACACCACAGGGAGGCTGGTAGACAGGTGATCTTACGGACACTTGATAGACACCTCATTATTGTCAGTAATCCATGTATGCTGTCGGCCTACAGCTACAGCTACCTGGAGATAGACGGGGGATTTGATACACCAGTAATTCCCAACCAGTGGTACTTGTACCACTAGGCCTAGGGGTACGTGAGCACACTGCAGGGGGTAGGCTACTTGAAAAAATGTAGTCACATTGGGATAAGGGGAAAGACAGAGCATGAGTGAGGGGGTACTCATTGTACAACAAAAAGGCTTAGGGGGTGCGCAAGACAAAAAAAAGGTTGGGAAACACTGTGATATGCACATACACTTTCTGCTGTCCTGTAGGCAGACAACTACAGATTACTGTCAATATTAAAGGGGTAATCCGGTGTGAAATGGTTTACGTTGTGTTAAAATGTGATGATGAGCCCTACCTTTTGCTACACACTTCACTCACTTGATTCATGCCTGCAGTTCACCTAGAGGGCGCTGTCGTGAGAGCGCAGTCAATTCATTCTGAATGGAGTCTGCACTCGCCCGTTGGCGCCCCTAGAGTGCAGTACCACCCGGAAATGTGGTGAGTGAAGTGTCTGTACTGCAGACCTTCCGCTTGTATTACTGTTGATAGTGAGCAGGGGTAACTAACCTCAGACAGCCACATACAGGATTGTGCATAGGCACCACAACCTGTCATTTATTTGTGTTAAAGGAGTCCACTTTTTTGAACATTAAGGCCATTTTCTGAGTGGTCTGCAATGTTTTAGAGTCCCCCTCACCGTTTATTTCATGTTTGCTGCAGTCTCTGTTATTTGGCTGATTTGGATTTGATCTCAACCAGCTTTAAAATGGCCGTCTATGGGCACCTGCAACTCTGTTCTTAAAATCACCTTAAACATTTGTTTTCGAGAGTCTACAGCTCACAAAGTGGTTAGGGGTGTTCACTAACAAGTTTCAAGGCGAAATATGGCTTCTTTCGCCATTTTATGAAAGAAAGTGAAAGTGAAAGTGAAACTTAATTTACAAATTGCTACATAAAACACACATAAAACACGACAGATGCCATATTTCGCTACAAAAATTGTTAAGGAACACCAGTGAATACTGTTGAACACTTGGTGTGTTGCATATTCTTGAAAACAAATGTTAAAGGTGATTTTAAGATCAGAGTTGCAGGTGCCCATAGACGGCCATTCTAAAGCTGGTTGAGATCAAATACAAATCAGCCAAATAACAGGGACTCTAAAACATTGCAGACCACTCAGAAAATGGCCTTAATGTTCAAAAAAGTGGACTTCTCCTTTAATCGCATAACTAGTCGATCATTACAACACATTTGCCTGGTCGATTGAGTACTTGATGTACTAGACAAAAAATCTGAAAGGCAGCTCCAGTAGGCTATAAATGCAATGCAGGGTGCTTTTTTGACTGATGCCATAAAATACGTTAGTTAATCTGATATTCCTGTCATTGCGATGGCCATTGCCATCGTTGCCAGGAAACATCAAAAAAAGAGAGATTGATGCATTCACAGCTCTAACTAATGAAATCTCTGGGTGCACAAAAATTCCAAAACACCTTGGGCACTCAGTATATGCTATCAGTCAAATAAAAGCAAAAGACCTGATGGTTCAGAGTCGCTAAAGGAGTCCACAAATATAATGTCCTTGAGTTACCTTTTACTTGGCAAAGTGGAATAAAGGTGATATTCAGTTTACTTCCTATAGCCAGATATTTCCAGTGAGTAGTTGTTGCATGTTTCAGGATGTACGGATATACTCTACGTATAAGGTGAGTATCCAAAAAGAGTGTGCAGGAATTCATTTCTAAAGGCAGAACAAAACACATTTTCACCTCCCTTAGCCTAAGCTGTGGGGTGTAAACAAACAGCAAATGCAGAATTATTCAACACTTGGATAATGGCATTGAACACTAAGAATGGACTGTGCTGTAGCAATACTACAGTGCTATGTACTGTATGCCTAGCGCCGCATGACACCTTTGGCTGGGCCAGGGAATAAGTCTGAAAGGGCCACCTGTCAATACATACTGTACAATATCATGCTGACCCATGGACCGGGGATAACTGACCCCTTTCCCACCCTCTTTTGGCTGGAAACATACTGTATTTTGAGCTAAAGCTCTTTACAAATATAATCATGACCTTGGCCTGACCTTGATGAGCATGACTGTAAACCAGACAACAGCCTCACTTTCTCATAGTTTTAGTTGAAGCATGGATCTCAATAAAACTCTAAAAACTCTCACTAAAATAAATTCAATTACTGTCAAAATTTCAATTAAAGCTCGATATACTGTATATACCGGTGTGTGTGTGTAGGCCTATATATGTATATCACATATCACATGTGCTCCCCTGCCCGGCAGCCTTCTGTGTAATATTTTACTGATCCATTCCTTTGTGGGCAGATTTTTTTTTTTACTTGGTTTAAAAAAAAAAAACCTGTTTAATTTCCGTGTAGATAGCTTCTGTGCTAGAGAGCAATCAGGCCCTGATCCCCTACTACTCCACCTCTTCCCTGCTGCTCGAAAGCCGCCCCCCACCCCTTCCCTTCCCCTCAAAAGCAGCCCCCCTGCAGGGGTGCAAGAGGATCCTCCCTGGGGGTCGGTGCCGTATCACTGTGGACAGCTTAGCACTGCATCAGGATGATGAGACAGGAGTGCTGAGGACAGACTGTTCTGGAGAGCAAGATGCCGTGCCGACAGAAAAAGCTGGAAATCCTTGGAGTGACCCGACCCCCTCCTGGACACCCCCCTCCCCAACCTGCTCGCTCACTCACTTGACAAGTGCTCTGGCCCTCTTGTACAGTAAGTGAGGGGCGGGGTGACTGACAGTGAGAAAGAGATTCAGAGAGTGAATGTGACTGTGTGTGTGTGTGTGTGTGTGTGTGTGTGTGTGTGTGTGTGTGTGTGTGTGTGTGTGTGTGTGTGTGTGTGTGTGTGTGTGTGTGTGTGTGTGTGTGTGTGTGTGTGTGTGGTGTGTGTTTGTATGTGTGTGAAGGGGTGGTCAAAGGGTTATTGGGTATTTATTTGCTGTCTTGGTGAGCACAAGGGCAACAAGAGCATCTCTTACTTGCCGAGAAGGAAGGATGGATGGATAGATGGATGGATGGATGGATGGATGGATGGATGGATGGATGGATGGATGGATGGATGGATGGATGGATGGATGGATGGAGGGAAGGATGGATGGTAGGGAGGAGTGTGGAGTGGAGAGCAAAACTAAATAAATGTTTCAATAAGTTAACCCTCCTGTTATCCTTGGGGTCTATTTGACCCCATTCAATGTTTAACGTCTGACAAATACATGAATAATTCTTTTGCTTCATCTCTGATGACTTTTCCTAAATATATGGGGTCAATGTGAAAAAGTGAAATTTCCACAAAAATGTTTTCCCTAAGTGCTGTTCAAGTTTTGGTTACATCTGATCAATTTGACCCCAAATTATTTTAAGTGTATTAAACAGAAATGAAACATCCATATTTTGTTAATACATGTTCCAATCTGTCTAGATTATGTAAAATACATGAACATAAGTTATTTAGAACAGAACATTTTGCTTATTTAGGGCTCTGATAACTAACAATATGTATGATGTGGACGAGGGCCAAAACCAATTCAAGGCAACTTTTGGGCAGTTGTTGCACATTTTCGCCTAGTCATGGATTAGTTCTTTTGGTGTGTGGGCTGTGTGTGGGGGTGCTAGGACTTATCTAAAGGGCTTTTTTAGGTCCCCAACAGAGCAACAGTAAATATCTGAGGTATAAACCGGTGCAAACGATTTTGCTTCTACTGATTTTGTAGACATTTAAGTGGCTGGGGTCAAAATGACCCCAAGGATCACGGATGTAAACAAAATCTGAGGATAACAAGAGGGTTAAATAGCTAATGTCAACGCCAACATCAACCAAAATAAGCTTCAGAATACTCCTTAAAAACTGCATTATAATAATCTACTGCATCTTTGACTGCATCTATTATTGTTAACTTGTAGAGAGTTACTTGTGCACAATCCCTGATGCTGAACAAAAAGATTACGTATTTTTTTTAAAAAGGTTCGCACACTCCTTTGGATTTTTTTCTTCTTTAAGTTATTTTTTCTTCTTTTTATTCATTCATTCAATGGCAATGACGTTTCGACCTCTCGGTCTTCCCTATTATCGTTAAGTCATTATTTTATGGGCTATATATCCCAGTGGGGCACTGACTAACAAAAATAGTGTGGCATGACCCATGTAAGGGGGACCTTGACTGGAATATACCAGTATGAATATGGGGCCTTGCCATGGTAAAGTTTGGGAACCCCTGCACTATGCTACTATTCTATATACGACACTGTTTTCTGCTACGCTATGCTATGCTACTGTACTGCCTGCTACACAACACTGCTATCTGCTATGCTACGCTATGCTACTCTACTGCCTGCTATTTTACACTGCTGTCTGCTACACTGCTGTGCGGTACGTTATGCTACACTGCTGTCTGTTATGCTACACTGTGCTACTGGCACTTATCTCTTTGAGAACTACGCAACAGAGCACAACATACAGTCCAGTAAATTTCCAAAAACAGTCAACGATTACACTCGACTTCATCATACAAAACTGCGATTTGTTGATGTGCTTTGTTTGATCAATGTTTACTCTATGTTTTATTCTCAGTCCTGTTAGTGCTTGTTATTGCCCGATGGATGTAAATATTTAATGTTTCTCATAGCAAGATGGCCTCAAATGCACTCTGCAGAATGGTGTAAAATTCACTTATTTTGAAGTATATTTTATAAAGGCTTTCGCCTTTTATTACCATTTTATTACCATCGGAGAGTGAAAAGAGACAGGACAGTAGAGGAAGAGAGATAGGGAGAGGTTGGGATATGACCCAGGCCGGACTCGAACCTCTGTCCCCATGTTGCTTGTACATGGCCCATTGTATTACAGCAGTGGTTCCCAAACATTTTCAGCGGGGATCCCCTTTTGAACATCAGAATATTTTCACAACACCCCCTCCCCACCCCTCCACCCACTAGTCTTAGTCTAGCAATTGATTTCTAGAAATTTTTTTTGTCCATTAATAGTTTTTGGTTTCACATTAATAGTTTGAATCATTCTCCTTTCCAGGACGGCTATGGTGACCACTGGATAAGCTGTGTACCCTGCCTGCCTGGGGACACAACCAACTAAGGCTACTCTGCCAAGGCCACAAGGAGACTGCTGAGGAAGAGGAAGAAAGGCCAATGTGAGCCCTGAGATGAGGAAGAGGAAGAAGGGGAAGAAGGGCCAATGATAACCCTGATAACACACACACACACCCACACAAACACAAAACACACCCCACCCACCCACACACATACACACACACACACAGTGTTGTCTGTCAGACTGAAAGATCGCCATGGCAATAAAGAGGAAATTGGCCAGTTGTGCATTTTTCCTTTTTTTCATTTTCTTTTTTGTTTAAGCCTCACATTTATGATGCGGGGGCTTGAGAGAGCGATGAAAGCCGCTTATAAGACAACGCCAAGGTGAAGAGGGAAGAGGGAGCCTGCAGCACATACACACACACACACACACACACATGCACCCACATACACGCACGCACACGCACACACACACAAACACACGCACACCTACACGCACACACAGACACATGCTCACGCACACAAAAACACCCACATGCACACCTGCACGCACACACAGACACACACACATACAGACGCACGCGCGCACACACACACACACACACACACACACACACACACACACACACACACACATACACCAAGGTACTTTAGAAATAGGGAATCTCACACCGCAGATTTCACCAGACCACATCACTCATGGCTTTTACGAGGACGAGGGCAGAAACTCCCCCATTTTAGATTCCCCTTTTAAATAAAAGAAAAATCTTTTCAGCATCATGCCGAACTCTTCACAGTGAAATGAGGAAGAAAATGTGTGTTTTAAGATGAAAAGGGGATCTGTCAGGCATGTCTCTCTTCAACACAAAATTACTTGGGAGATAAGGTGAAGTTTGGAGGGGAGAGTGTGTGTTTGGAGATTTGAGTGTGTGTAGATTTGTATATGTGTGTGTGTGTGTGTGTGTGTGTGTGTGTGTGTGTGTGTGTGTGTGTGTGTGTGTGTGTGTGTGTGTGTGTGTGTGTGTGTGTGTGTGTGTGTGTGTGTGTGTGTGTGTGTGTGTGTGTGTGCTTTCATGGTTTGAATGTAGGGGGGAAGGGGATGCTTTCATGTCAAGGTGAGTTCCTATTCAAAACCCCCATATCACTCCTCTTTTGACATAACAGAGTGGTACTGTGTGTGTGTGTGTGTGTGTGTGTGTGTGTGTGTGTGTGTGTGTGTGTGTGTGTGTGTGTGTGTGTGTGTGTGTGTGTGTGTGTGTGTGTGTGTGTGTGTGTGTGTGTGTGTGTGTGTGTGTGTGTGTGTGTGCTATTCAGGCATGGGACTGACTAATCCATGTCAGTCAGAGCCATTGTTACTGGCTTCAGTGCTTTTCTCAATCAACTTACATGCTCCTGTAAAGAAGCGAGTTGATGTGTGTGTGTGTGTGTGTGTGTGTGTGTGTGTGTGTGTGTGTGTGTGTGTGTGTGTGTGTGTGTGTGTGTGTGTGTGTGTGTGTGCGTGCGTGCGTGCGTGCGTGCGTGCGTGTGTGTGTGTGTGTGCGCGCATGTGCGTGCATATATGCATGTGCATTTGTGTGTCTGAGCGTGATCGAGAGAGAGAGAGAGAGGGAGCAAGAGGGAGTTAGAGACAGACAGACAGACAGACAGAGAGACTGACAAACAGGGACAGAGAAGGCATCAGGCATTCAAATCAGAATGAAAAGGTGACGTTTGTTCTAAAAAGTCTTTGGGAAGCTTAGATAGTGTTCTACCATTCTTATATGTGGTATTGTAGTTCTCTATTAGTGCTCGGTCATTCTAGACATCTAGTGGAACCTTAGATAGTGACTGTGGGGTGTTCTTTTTGAGTTCCAGTGCACATTTGGGGTTTCTAACCAGTCCTCCAATCAAACACAGACACACAGAGAGACAGACAGACAGACAGAGACACACACACACACGCACGCACACACACACACACACACACACACACACACACACACACACACACACACACACACACACACACACACACACATTTGCCTTCTTCCACTCCCTCATCTCTCCTCATCTTTCCTTTCTCAATCTCAATCTGTCTTCTCCTCACCGGCGAGAGAGAGAGTGTGAGCGAGCAGGAGGGAGGGAGGTCCGCTGTGTTGTGCTGTGCCGTGATGCGATGTGCGGCTGGTATTTTAACCTTCATTTACACCCCAATTGGATGCCGCTTCAGCAATTACCTGGTAAATAAGCGCAATGGAGACTAATTGGGCCTCTGTTGGGGGGTAACTGGATGATGGCGGCATTGTTTGGCTGAGGGAGAGCCGTGGAAGATTGCTTTTAAGATTGGGTCATGCCTGTTACTCAGACAAAGAAACCCTCCAAACTGTAGATGGAGCTGGAGCTGCATGGGTATCAGACCTGTCTCATCCAAAACAACAAATAAATGAATATCAAACTGAGTGTTGCACATCTAACTGCTCTGTTCATTCACTCTCCTCACTAACTCACTGGTTGCCTTCAGGGAAGCCAACCTGGGGGGGGACACAAAGGGGTCACTTGCCCGGGCCCAGGGAAAGAGGGATCCACATTAAATTGTATTGATTGGGTTTGGGGCCCTCTCAGATGTCTTTACCCCAGGCCCAGCCAAAGCTGTCAACGGCCCTGACTGTCTTATTCATCTGTTAGACTGTTAGACACTTAGGCTATGTTTAAAGTGAAAGTGAAAACCCACCTGGGGAACTCCAACTCCCATTGTCATTGTGACACAGGGTACCTCGGATGGGGGAGAGCACTGGCTAATTACTCCCCCCACCAACCTGGTGGTCTGAGAGTCGAACCGGCAACCTTTGGGCTATACAAGTCTGATGCCCTAACCGCTTATACTGTACTCATGACTGCCCTGTTTACTGTATATGGTGACGATCAAAACAGAATACGCAAAAGTGCCTCGTCTTCAATTTTTGATGCCGTTTACACGAGGATGATTGCGAGTGGAAACGCCAAAATATTTAAATCTGTGTCTTTCGTTTACATGGCAACCTTGCCGTATTGGGTCTGAGGACGCAAACATCTGGAGAAGATTGGCGTGAAGTTGTAATGGGCCATGGACGTGTTTTTGCTTCTTTGCCGTTTTAGACGAAGGCGCAACCCAGGTTGTCTTCAAAACTCCCCACTCTGGAAGGAGTCTTCAGTTTTTTGCGTCTTCAAGCCCTGATGGCGGGGTTGCCGAGTCAACGAAAGGCACGTCTGATGCCTCGCAATCAGTCAGTACGCCACTCGCTAACGTGCTTTGGGAGAACAATGTGCTAAGCCTAAGAGAGAATAATTTAAAACATGTAGAACACAATCCTAACGTGTTGACTCTCACACCTTGAAAGCCGAACAAGTTGAAAGCTTTAGCCTCCAAAAATGTATCAGTTTATGAACATTTTATACTGTATTAGCATTACAATGGTTAGAGAATGGTAAACCAGATGACATTTTTGGCAGATGGGGACATGAAGAATGAGACAGCAGACACAATGCATTTAAAGTAGTGATTGTCCTATTAGCTCACTCACTTGCTCACTCACTCTCCCAGTAACTCATTCTCTCAGTAACTCACTCTCTGTCACTCACTCACTCACTCACTCACTCACTCACTCACTCATTTGCTCAAGTTTTCTTTTTAAAAATGATTTATCACTAAATAAGGGCATAGCCACCAAAAATCGAGCAATTATTTGGGGGCAGAAATAGCCATGCAGTGCTCTGGAAATAAAGTCCTGTGAATACAAAACATAGTCTTTTAAATTCTACCTTTTAAGACAAAGTGCTCTACCATGCCCCAAGGCAACAGTCAGGTATCCATAGCAACCACCTGTCATAAAGAAATAGCAGGACGCATTGAACAATCTCTCTCTGCAATATCATCTGCATACCTGTGCCATAAACTTGTTAAAATCTGCATCCACACCACAACTGTTTCCACAGCATTTGTTTATGTGTTATAAGCAAGACACTTGTTTAATGTGTGGAACCACCCTCAGGTGAGCCACAACACTTTGGGCAGGTACACAGGCAGACAGGCAGACAGGCAGGCAGGCAGACAGGCAAGCATACAGACAGGCAGGAAGGCAGGCTGGCCGGCAGACAGGCAAGCATACAGACAGGCAGGGAGGCAGGCTGGCCGGCAGACAGGTAGCTAGACAGACTATCAGACAGACAGACAGACAGACAGACAGACAGACAGACAGACAGGTAGATAGACAGACAGACAGACAGACACATGATAGGCAGGAAGGCAGGTTGGCCGGAAGAAAGACAGACAGGGAGGCAGACAGACAGACAGGGAGGCAGGGAGGCAGGGAGAGGTGATAAGGGGAGTGAAGTGCTGACTGTATTAAACTAATTTGGCTATTCAGAAAAGCAGTGGGTGGCATAACACAATACTTGTCTAATTAATTGCTATAATTGTTCAACTTGGTTTAGTTGAGCTTTGTCCTGAAATAAACCAAAATGGTTAAAGGGAATGAGGAAGAAAGTTTGTAGTCACACTAATAAGAAAGCTCAATCATTCATGCCCCAAAATGTGAAAAGTTGGTTGTGTTTACTGTTGTTGTTACGTATATTTGGTAATTGCCTAAGAGAACCTGAGGGGTTTTTGTAAGCCGTTAGTCTCTCCCAGCCAATGCAGACTGAAATGCACAACAGACTGAACCAGGCAGCAGAGATTCACATCAGCATGGACGAACTGAGCCAGACTATCGCTAATTGAAAGGCAGGGAGGCAAACTTCCCAACTGTGGATGAAAGTTCATTTAGCATCTGCAATGAATGACAACTACTCTGGAGGGTTGCTGTTACCTCCTGTTCTTCATTGAGAGATAGTTAGAGATAGAGAGCTTGCTTTGCAAAATACTTTGAAAGACAACTGCAGTCTCTACGCTCAAATGCTTTGGCAGCATATCTCTCTCTCCCTCTCCCCCTCTCCCTCTCTCTCTCGTTCCTTTCACAACTTTTCCTTGGAGTCAGTATCTGTTTTATTATCATGGTGTCTTGTCAAACTGAACTCCTTACGGACCATGACCTCCAGGTAAGGGGCTCGTCACCATCCCTAAAATGAACATGAAAAGCACCTGGGTACATGTTTTTAGAGGTTGACAATTTGCCAAACAAATGTCTTGCGAGTGTTTGATGAAAGCAAAGCTGCGGTAAGGCTGACTATGGCTTGTTTCAGTTTTCAAAAAAGACACATGACTTGAAATACTGTATCCATTGAGAATTTTGGTATATCAATACAAATTTAGACAAAATCTACAGTAAATGTAAAATAGTTATTTTCTTTCATACCAATGTGCAATGTGCATCAAATTAAATGTTCACCATGTTCCTGTACATTCTTTTGTGTACAGAAAAGGTGACGCTCAGCCTTGAATGGATGGTTGATCTGAACACAAGTGTGAATAATTCTAGGGACACATCGGAAAACACACATGCATGCACGCACGCACGCGCGCACGCACTCAGGCACGCACACACACAGACAGACAGACTGACACACACACACACACACACACACACACACACACACACACACACACACACACACACACACACACACACACACACACACACACACACACACACACACGCCCCTCTCTGCCCTGTGTCTGAAAAGATCATTTCAGCTCACAGGAGAACCGGTGTGTTAGCCTGTTAAAATCATCTCCCACATCCCAAACTCATTTCTACCCACGCTGCATCCATCCATCTCTCTCTCTCTCTCTCTCTCTCTCCTACTTCTCTCACTTCCTTCTTTTCCCCTCCTCTCTCTCTTCTCACTTCTCTCTCTTCCTTTCTTCTTCCCATCTTTTCCTTCTCTTCTTTCCACCCACTTTCTTTGTTTCTCCCTCTCTTCCCACTGCCCTCCATCCCTCTTCCTCTCTCAGTCTCAGTCTCTCGATCTCTTCCCCTCTCTCTCTCTCTCTCTCTCTCTCTCTCTCTCTCTCTCTCTCTCTCTCTCTCTCTCTTCTTCCTCAAGGCCCTGTGGTGATCTCTTGCCCTCCATCTCCATCCCCCTCTTCTCTCTCCATTCTGGTGCGCGTCCCTGGGGCTTGGTGGAGACTAACAGCTTTTAGCCTTATTTACCCACAATCCCACCACCCCCTCCTCTATCTCTCTCTCTCTCTCTCTCTCTCTCTCTCTCTCTCTCTCTCTCTCTCTCTCTCTCTCTCTCTCTCTCTCTCTCTCTCTCTCTCTCTCTCTCTGCGTAAGGTCTGATTGATGACGGGGTGGTTGGCTGGCCAAGGAGATGGCTATTTACATAATAATTCTGTCCCGCTTCACTCGGACAGCGAAGGTCAAAGCCAGAGGGAGACCAGGGCAGCAGCTGTAGTGGTGGCTAAGAGGAATGAAGTGGACCAGCGCCTCTTAGCACAGTGTAAACACCTTGGATGTGGTGCTGCTGATAGTCTAATTCCTTAATGTTCTTCAGCTTCTAAGAGCAGTGTAAACACCTTGGGCATGGCTCTTAAAGATTGTATTACACTTCATTACATTGCATTTGGCACATGCTTTTTAACCAAAGCGACTTACATTCTAGGACATAATCATTGTCAACATAGCAGATACAAAGTGGAAATATACAGAACAAGTGCAGATGTTAAGTGGGGTTAGTTTTTTGGTTTTGTTTAAGTACACACACAATCACATCATGTAGAGTACACACACAAATACATGTACATCATGCCATAGAGTCTGGCTTGGGACTGGGCAGCTCAAGCAGTAGTGTAGTAGATAGTCACGAAAGATAAGTCTTTACTTGCTTCTTGGAAGTTGAAAGAGATGTGTTTAGTCTTGCTGCCTCTGGGAGATTGCTCCACCACTGAGGAACAGTGACAGAGAACAGTCTTGACTGTGATCGCTTAGAGCGAGCATGCGGCAGGGCCAGGCAGTTTGTGTTGGAGGAGCACAGTTCTCATCCAGGAGAATAAGGTCTTTGCATGTCCTTCAGAGCAGTGGTTCCCAACCTTTTTCTTAGGGGACCCATGTTTTTACTATTTTAAGCTTTGGTGACCCAACCACGCGAGCGCCCGCACGAGACGGAGTCACAAGATGCTCTCCGTTTCCTGTGATAACTTATTTTAGTTATTTTATTCCTCAATTCGTCTTTGGTCAAATATTGAATAAATGTTAAATGTAGCACTTACAATTTGTTGCGTCTATGCATTTATTAGTTAAATGCTTTGTCTTTTATTCAACATGGGCTATATATATTTAAAACGAAACCCCTTAAAATCAAGAGGGCTCCGCGACCCCCTGTGGATCTTTGGCGACCCATAAGGGGGGTCCCGACCCATAGGTTGGGAACCACTGCTTTAGATAAGCCAGAGCCGTTCCTGCGGTGATTTTGTAGGCAAGGGTCAGGCTTTAAAACAGATAGCCCTGATTCTTAGGCCCGCGGTACACTTGCTGCGAGCAGCAAATTACGTGCATCACCGCGAGCAACTGACTGCACATGCTTACTTTAACCCATTGATGCCTGATGTTGCGTTGCGCAACATTGGCCCTGGAGCCTGGAGCTGGATTGACGCAACATTCAGGCTCATGATATTTGAGACAACTTTAAAGAAAATCTCTACTTGTTTATAATGAATGAACACATTCTAATGAAAGATGAGGGTCTTGGCGTTTAAATGCAATTTACTGCATATTTGTATGTGCTTCAGAAGCCAAGATATTTAGGTTCTTATATGCTGAGGGCAGCTTTTCTAAAAAAGGGCTCAGGCATTCAGCACCATTTTTTGCAGGTGCCTTAGGCGCCAATGGGTTAAAAGCAGTAGACCAACACGCAAAATACTGGCGGTGTCATCCTGGGGTGAGAGAGAACAGCATTGCATTCCAGAAATTGGGAACACAGACTGTAAACAAAACAAAAAAGGACTGCCCGGGCAAGGAAATGATACTACTAGGAAGTATGATCGGAAATCGAATGTTTGTAATTTTGGAAAAGCTCGAGACGCTCTTGAAAAGTTGCTGCCATCGTCGTTTTCGCCAGAAGTACCCGCATGGAACTATGCAGTCTCTCTTACGATAGCCCCCAGCGAGTTTGAAGATATTGAACAGTAACTCGCACCATACGTGAAGTCTTTACGAGAAAAAAAGACAAAATAAACTTTAAGCCTTGTGGTGCCTTTACAAATAGCCTTGCTTCTCGTGGTTGGGCGATGAAAGGGGGAACTGACCATTGGGTTAGTTTGGTTCTGGGGGGAAGAATAATGCGGATGGACATCAACAATCAAGCGCGACTGAAGGCTAACTGGAAACGACGGTAATCAAACATTTAAAACAAGTGATTAACGGTTAAGTTTAGGGCTAAGTTTAGGGTTAGGGTTAAGGTTAGGTTTAGGTTTAGGATTAGGGTTAGGGATAATGTTGGAGGAAGGGAGACATGGCATGAAGCTGACACAATTACAGCGCTCCCCTCCCGGAATGCACGCACACTGCTCGGATGGTCTCTTTCTCTCACTCTCTCACCCTCTCTCTCACCCACTCTCGGCGACAGCGCGCGTTGCCCAACTACACAAAATGAGGCTACAATGAGGCTTTGTGGCTCGTAGCGGCACCACAAAGCTTTAGTTGATTTTCACGAGAATGGGCTCAGATATTACACCTAATGCACCCGTTTGGTTGCAGTATCTAACGTGCGTAAAATTATTAATGGAAGTTAATGCGCTCATGCACAAATCGTGCCCGTGCACGCGTATTCTATAGCAAGCAAACCGAAGGCTTTAATGTTTCTCAACCTCTTGGTGCACAGTAAACACCTTGTATGTGGCTGACAGCCCTCTTCTTCTCTATCGCTGACAGCTCTGTTCCTTGATGTTCTTCAGGATCAAGATGTCTTTAAAACTACCGCACACACACTGTTTTAATTTCTTTTAGTTGCGAGATCTGATTTTTTTAGTTGCGAGATCAGGCAGTTCATCTGAAACTGCTTGGTATCACAGCTAACATACAAAGGTTTGATTGGCATCATTTTCAGCTTCAGTTCGCATCATTTTCCTTCCTTTACAGCATTGTAGTACACTGTTCTACACAATGATGATGGGACATTCAAAGTTGGACTTTCATTATAAGACATTTATACCCAAAAACATTAAGTGAAACAGCACCAAAACTGCTGATTGTTCTTTGGACTACCAGTTGGCTACATGTACCATAAATAATTTATGATTGTGAGGGGAATAATTCATAGGTATGGCCTAAAATAAGATGCATGAACCCTCAGTATACAGTATGGGAAAAAACCCATCGATATAGTTCTTCACACTGTCTGGAAGGAGGAAACATTGATTGCTGTGACTTTTATGCCATTGGACACTAAATCAAACGCCAGGATAGGCTGGTGTGGTGTGCACAGAAGTATTGAGCTGAAACAGTTAGTGTGCCTAACACTTTATTTGAGAAAGGATAATTAATGTATGAGCTCATATTGAGGGGAGAGGAGAGAAAGGGAGAGGAGAGGAGGAGTGGAGAGGAGAGGGAAGAGGAGAGGGGAGGGAGGGGAAAGGAGAGGAGAGGAGGAGTGTAGAGGAGAGGAGAGAAGAGAAAGGGAGAGGAGAGACTTATGACTGGAGTGTTGGTTAAGTATTGATTATCCCTGAAATGAAATGAGAAACATAAAAGAGGAATACTGATGGAGAGAGAGAGAGAGAGAGAGAGAGAGAGGGAGAGAGAGAGAGAGAGGGAGAGAGAGAGAGAGAGAGAATAAAAATGATGAAAAACGAAGAGGTACTAAATGAATTCTAACTCAGCAGGAGAGACGCTTGAAGCGTTTCAAAGGAATGTCAGATGACAAAAAAAGACTCAAAACAAATAAACAAACAAACCTTGCCAGCGGAAAAGCAGAAAAAGAAATATATCCTGGCAACTAAGGATGAAAGTCCTTCATTGAAATTGTCCCTGATGTGTGTGGTGTGTGTGTGATGTGCAGCTGATTGAAACTTCAGGATATCAATACACTACATGAATAAACAGCTACGAGTCAATACACAACACCAATAAATAGACTGAGAAATTAGCATTGTGATATGCACACTCCCAGCATGAAGCCAGAGATGCACTTTACATGACCGAAGGGAAGACTGCAGTCAAACTGCTTTCATAGCACTACTACCACTACTACTGCTGCTGCTACTGCTACTACCACTACCACTACTACTACTACTACTACTACTACTACTGCTGCTACTACCACTACCACCACTACTAATGTAGTCAGAGATGCACTGTACATGACCGAAGGGAAGACTGCAGGCAAGCTGCTTTCATAGCACTACTACCGCTACTACTGCTGCTGCTACTGCTACAACTGTGGCTGCTGCTTTTATTTCTTCTACTGCTACTAGTACTTCTACTACTACCACTACTACTACTACTACTACTACTACTACTACTACTACTACTACTACTACTATTACCGTGCCACTAGGACAGTCATGGGTAAGCGGTAGGGCAGTCATGGTATCGGTTAGGGCAGGGGTGTCAAACTCAAATTGACAGAGGACCAAAATAAAAATTTGGAATGAAGTCGCAGGACGAACTGACTAGAATTGTGTGAACATGATCTTCATACTCACAGTTAAATTTCACACACAGTCTTTCTCATCATGTATGGTAGGTCAAATGTGTCTGCACATCCTGTGACACACCAAACTTCATGTTCAAGTCTTGTTACGCTATACATTAATGGTGCATGTGGGCCAACTGTAATACAGATTTGAAATGATCTCGCGGGTCAAATAAAATGGCTCCGCGAGCCAAATTTGGCCCCCAGGCCTGAGTTTGACATCCGTGGGGGTAATTAATCAGTGCTCTCTCCCATCCCCCTCCATGACTGAGGCACCCTGAGCATGGTACACCACACTGCTCCCTTTCAGGCGCCATTGGGGGCTCTGGTCAGTCTACCATGGTCAGCTATTTATCAGTCCCTTGGTTCTGTTCAGGGCTTTGAACCGGTTCAAGGAACGAAAACGAAAACCGGGAACTTTGTGTATTTTACAGGGAACAGAAACGAAACCGGAAACGTTATTACTTTTATGTTCTGGAACAGGAACACTTATTTAAAAATAATGGTAACCGGTTAATACCGGTTAATACCGTTCCTCAAACTAAAAAAAAAGTTATTATTTTCCTGCACACGTTACCATGACAGCTGAGGTTCACGTCCTGTGTGACATCAGACATTCTCTGACTGAATGGAGAGAGAACTGTGGATTACAAAGTCTCCACTCCACATCTTAAATAAGATAAACCACTGTCATACAAAAGGGCAGAGTTTGTGTAAAAGCGCACCAAGAGAAGGCAAGGCAAGGCAAGGCAAGTTTATTTATATAGCGCATTTCATACACAGGTGCAACTCAATGTGCTTCACAAAGTTAACAAAAGTAAATGAAAGGAAAACAGGGAAATGAATTAGAGTCAAAAAAAACATTTAAAACATTAAGATAAAACATAAGGTAAAAATAATAATAAAATAAAACATAAATAAACATAAAACCTTGAAAAACAATTCTTATTTTACTAATTTACTTCTCTTATTTTACCGTCTTTTCATTCAATAATTTAAGAAAGCATCTGAGAACAGCTTTGTCTTGAGTCTAGATTTAAAGCTATCAATAGTGGGTGCATTTTTTACGTCATCTGGAAGCTGGTTCCAAAGCTTTGAAGCATAGAAGCTAAAGGGCTGCCTCTCCACATTTTGTTTTGACTTTTGGAATCACCAGCAAATTCTTCTCCGTTGACCTTAGTGACCTGGCCGGTGCATACAGCTGAAACATATCCAGTAGATATGTGGGTCCCATTCCATTTAATGATTTAAATACAAGTAGCATTGCCTTAAAATCAATTCTGTAGCTTACTGGGAGCCAATGCAGCGATCTTAAAATTGGAGTAATGTGGTCAAACTTCCTTGTCTTTGTAAGAACCCTTGCAGCTGCATTTTGTACCAGTTGAAGCTGTTTAATGGTCTTATTTGGGAGGCCAGTAAACAGACTGTTACAGTAATCGACTTTACTAGAAATGAAGGCATGTATTAGCTTCTCCAGATCATGTTTAGACATCAGGCCCCTAAATTTAGAGACGTTTTTTATGTGATAGAATGCAGACTTAGTAATAGCTTTCATGTGACTGTTGAAATTTAGGTCACTGTCAATGAGGACCCCAAGATTTTTAACTGTTTCCTTGGTTTCAGTCCCTTCGTTTCAAGGATAGTAGCAATCTTTTGTCTCTCCTCTCTTTTCCCAAATATAATTACTTCAGTTTTTTCTGTGTTCAGCTGGAGGAAATTGTGAGACATCCATTTGTTAATTTGGTCCATGCAATGATAGAGTGATTCAAGGGGGGTGTAGTCATTGGGGGGACATAGATAAGTAGAGCTGGGTATCATCCGCATAGCTATGGTAATTTATGGAGTTATTCTCGATAATGTGTCCCAGTGGCAACATATACAGATTGAACAGTAGTGGTTCCCAGAATGGAGCCCTGGGGGACCCCACAATCTAGAGACATTGGTGATGAAGTATGTCTTCCAATGGCGACAAAAAAAACTTCTTTGTTGTAGGTACGATTTTAACCAGTCGATCACTATTGCCCGTAAAACCAACCCAGTGTTCCAGTCTATGTAGTAGTATAGAATGATTAACTGTATCGAAAGCAGCACTCAAATCAAGAAGTACCAAGACGGATGATTTGCCAGCATCAGAATTCAATCTTATGTCATTCATAACTTTGATAAGAGCTGTTTCAGTGCTGTGGTAGGCACGGAAACCAGATTGAAACTTATCAAAATAGCTATTAGACATTAAAAAGGCAGTTAATTGGTTAAAAACAATTTTCTCTATTATTTTACCCATAAATGGTAGATTGGATATGGGCCTATAGTTGTTTAGTACCAGTGCATCCAGGTTGTTCTTTTTCAGTAAGGGTTTCACAACTGCTTCTTTCAGACAGCCTGGGAATATGCCTGTTTGTAGTGAGGTGTTGATGATCTGAAGTACGTCTGGTGATATTAGGTGTAAGATGGATTTGAAGAAGGCTGTTGGTAGAATATCTAAGTCAGATGTAGAGGAGCTAAGACTTTGTACCGTTCTATTAAGAATGTCCACATCAACTAAATTAAAATTTCTCATGAGGTTAGGATTTAACTTCACCGTAACAAGTTGGTCCGAATCTTGGGTCGGTTGCACATGTGTGAGTATGTTTGTACGTATTTTTTTCAATCTTACCTTTGAAAAAGGATGCAAAACTCATTGCATTTGCTGACTGAGAGGAACTCAGAGGGCATTTGATTTGGGGGCCTTGCTAGCTTTTCCACAGTGCCAAACAGGACGCGTGCATTATTAGTATTTCTGTTAATTATGTCAGAGAAAAAAGATTGTCTAGCTTTAGAAATTTCTTGGTTGTATTTCGAGAGTGTGTGTTTATAGATTTGGTAGTGGACTTCAAGTTTGGATTTACGCCACTGTCTTTCAGCCCTCCTGCATTCTTGCTTTAGCAATATAACTGTGGGATTCATTCTCCAAGGGGCTTTTTTATGTCCCACTGTTGGCGCATGTAAAGCGCACCGAGAATGTCCGGCGTTATTGGGCATCCATGGTCGCTTCAAATATGGACAAACTCACAATGTCCATCATAGCGCTCCCCGTGACCCAAGTCAGCGTGGAGCACGCATTTTCATCATTGAGGTTTATTCTCCGCCTCTCCGCTTAGGTCGTCCCTGAATGACAAAATTCTGGAGGATATTCTTTTCATCCGCTTGAATAAACAGTTTGGAATGTAGACTGGCTCATTTGCACTTCCGTCTTTCTTGTATAATTAACGTCAGTTAGCCCTATGGGGAGTAATCAGCTGACAGGAACGAAATTAACCGTTCCGGGAACAATATTTTTTTGTTCTAACCGGTTCGGGAACGTCAATTTATTGGTGGAACCCATAACCGGAAACGTTATCATTCCGTTTCTGTTCGAAACGGAACGTTTGGAGAAAAAATAACGGTTCAAAGCCCTGGTTCTTTTATAGGCCTACATACAGTACCCCCATACTTATTTAATGCATTATATACTGTACATAGTAGAAAAATAAGCCAAGAGGTTTTGCATGGGTCATCACAATGCCATGGTAATTAA
>NC_085876.1:33169378-33179378 GCF_034702125.1 Engraulis encrasicolus
GTACTAAAAGGCCAGGCGGAAACCTGTCAGGCTTGCAAAGCCAGCACTGCTCCCAGCTGATCTGAGTTGCATTACAGCCATTTGGAACTGTCACACAGGCAGGCACGTACACACACACACATTCGCACGCACACACACGCACACACACACACGCACGCACGCACGCACGCACGCACGCACGCACGCACGCACGCACGCACGCACGCACGCACGCACGCACGCACGCACGCACGCACGCACGCACGCACACACACACACACACACACACACACACACACACACACACACACACACACACACACACACACACACACTCCCTGGGCTTTTGCCTGAGTACGTCTGGATTTGAATGCAAAGGGAGTGCAGAGGGAAGTCAATGTACTGTGTGGGCGACGCAGAAACCTTTAGGTCTGGTGTGACTTGTGAGTCCTCTGAGACTCTGCTTAGAGCAAGCGAAACTTGAGTGTGTGTGTGTGTGTGTGCGTTTGTTTGTGTGTATGTGTGTGTGAGTATGTGTGTGGGTGTGTGTGTGTTTGTGTGTGTCTGTGTATGTACAGTTGAGGACGATATTATTAGCCCCCGTCCTGAAATTAGACATATCTCTTCATTGATCATTGAGAATGATCATTATTAATAAATGTATGTTATTCTGGAAACAAATACACCATGGAGATAGTATCCAATAAGTTAAATTTGGACTTTTCCATTTTCACAATGAGTTTAAACAAAAAAAGTGTAAAAATGGCAAGGACAAAATTATTAGCCCCCTTATCATTAATAGTCAATACAGTGCCATTTATGAACAAAAATTGACACCAGGCACCTTGATTAGTTGTTAACTAAGTTGGCACATGTCCTACCAGGGATTTTGGCCCATTTATTTCATTGCAAATAGTTAAGCTGGTCCAAATTGCATAGATGTTTAGGATGGACATTCATTTTCAGCACTCCTCAAATACTATCTAAAGGATTGAGTTCTGAACCACTCCATGACCATGGTTTTAGTATCCTTGAAGAACATTCGAACTATTTTGGATGCAAGTTTTGGGTTATTATCTTATTGAAAGATTCAGTGAAGATCTTAGCTCCCTCTATGAGCATATTTTTGCAAGGTCACTTTCCACATTCAATCATAATTTTCAGTTTTTATGGTGCCGTACACCCAAACAAGGTTTCCTGTGGCTGAGGCTACCACAGATTGATGCTTCCACCATCATGTTTAATTGTGGAAACCATCTTATAACGATTCAAGGCCTATCCATTTCTTCACCTGACAGAAGCAGAATCCATGCATCAAAGAAGGTGCAATTGAATATCATCAGATGAAAGCAGAGGCGTTCAAAACTCATTTTTGACTTTCAAATGTTCACAGGCAAAGCTTAATAACACTCTGATCTGCACTGCCTTTAGTAAAGGGGTTCTTCTGTGATGATGGCCCCAAAGCCCAATAGGATGACAAGCCCTAACAACTGGCGGTCTGGGGGGGGAAAAAACTCCAGGTGAGGCCAGGTCAATAACAATCATCTAGGCAGGTGTCCAATGCTTCTTTGGTCTAATGAGGCCAAGCAGTTTCTATAGTTACACATAGTGGCGGGGCATCAAGTTTAGTCTGTTATTCAGCCTCAGACACAGGGAGTCTGGGTCTGAATCTGGATTGCTGGGTCTTCCAACAACATTGTAAGGGACTGTACGTTATTTACCGGGGGGGGAGGGCTGGTGCGCTGGAAGTCCGGTCAAAAAAAAAATCATGGCCCCCCCCTCCACCTCAATTTTTTTCCCCATGGCCCTCCCCCCACTTCAATTTTGTTTTCCCATGGCCCTCCCCCTACATGTACAAAAATGTAATATGTAAAATTGGTAGATGAACAACCATCATGACAACAGTCAGAGTAGCCTACATCAAGGGCGGTTGTCTGCACTATTATGTGCGATCGATATCAGTGGATACCTATGAGAAGCCGCTAGAATCTACCTCTGCGGCTGCATGGGATGCCTTTTAACTCCACTGTCACCAAGACAAATTGCAGGGACGCAGGAACTCATTTTGACCAGGGGTGCTGTAGTCAGCAAAGGGTCTGGGAGTCCTCTCCCAAAAAAATGTTTTTTTTAGATGCAATTCCCTGCATTCTAATCAATTTTAGGATGAAGAATGGCGAATCCCATCTGACTAACTTCTTCATGTTTTATGTAGCCTAACCAAGGATGACTAGATTTTACCTTTTTTTGTTTAACATTTCACTTCAAAATTATTAAGTTCTTCTTATGGAAGGGAAACGCGCACCTAATGTGGAGGTGAGGGAGTGTTCAAGAGCAAATCGCGCTGCCGTGACAGTTTCTCTCTTCTCCATGGGCAGTCTACAATGTGTGAAATTAGTAGAAATGCATGACTAGGCTATGCGATGCACTTGTGAGAGGTGACCGGGCTTTCAAACAATTTAGATTTTCTTGCAATTGCGACTGTGTATCTCAAGATGCATACGATCAGGACGCCTTGTCTCCCCGCCCGCGCACAAAAGCACGCACACACAGACAGGCATAGGCCTACTGCTTCCCGAATGTGATTAGGCTAGGCTACACTCTGATGGCCAAAGAGTTTGTGCTGTGATCGGCGAGAGAAGTGGGTTAAGCGCCAAAGCAGCTGGTGCCATTGCTGGCTATTGATACAGGGAGAGTGTGAAAGCCACCTTTAGTTTGCATTTGACGTATCCATATTTAAGACGCACTAAAATGTGCCGCTAAACGGTGGTCAAATCAGCAGCAAGAGGCAAAAGGAACAAATCGCCACCACTACAAAAGTCCAAAACATCTAACAATAGCACAGCCATTTCACACCGCGACAATTCAATTTTGGCAACAGTTATGATAGACAAGCCACGCACACCATCGGCTGTGCTATATTCACCCCATAGCCAACTCCGAGGCTAAGATAGACTTCACCAGCAATAGACAAGACCTAGCCTACCAATGTGCTACTACGAATCCAATCTCCACCGCAAGAAACAAAAGTCACTTCTACCCAAAGAGGCTTGAGACAAGAGGGCTTACTCACGTCATAACAGCGTAGTAGGAAATGATGGCGAGGGGAGTACGGAAATGTTATTCACTGTGGAACAGGTCATAGGACAGCGTGAATGTCTGTCAGCTGTCCTTAATTACCCCCAGCAATGACTGCTGACCAACAGCTGCCGTTACTTGGCCACAAATTATCCATCATGGTGTCGCCCCCACTGACCATGTGCAAGGGAGTACGAAAATGGCATCCATCGCACCCACTGACCAATGACCATGCGCAAGGGAGTTAATTTTCCATCCACTCGTGTCCTCAGGCAACGCCCCCGTACTACACCGTGGCCAATGCATTCCCCGCCAAGAGATTGTTCTTTCTCTTGAGTTTCTTTGCTTCTACCTGACACGATGCACAATTTTGGTGACATTCCCTTCTTCCGTCGCACTTTAAATTCACCCAATTCCTTGCTTAGTTGGTCCGTTTTTGATCACCAAAGTGATGAGACTTCTCTTCACAACAAGTTAGCTCCTCCAATGGGTTTAAGACCGTGTATGTTGATGCATGCCCATCACTGTTAATACCACTTTTATTAATACTTTGACACCACAAGCTAAACAAAACAAACGTCTCTCTCGGCGGTGCTATGCGACCATTGAACACAGATGTAAAGCACACGGCGGTGCCAATAAATAAAATCACGACTTACCAGAGGCTGTGACCACCAGTTGACTACAACACCTCTCCAAAATTCCTCTGGAAATGCCCATCCAATTCGTTGTCAAAACTTCCCAAACTGTTTAGCCCATAGGCCTATAGTTCACCTCAGCTAGTTTGATATTTGCTCACGGGCATTTTCTATGATGCTCAATGTTCCTCCGTAGCACTAGCAATCCTACAGTGGAAGAGAGTCAGCGCGGGCAATCTACAGTAGCTGCACCTGATAGTTTTTTGACAGATACACGCTTCAGTGCTAAAGTATGCACCCGGGACCTTGCATCGCAAAGCGATGTGTCTCAGAGCATTTTTGTATTATTATTTAAAAAATAAATGAAAATAAAATAAATTCGTTTTTTTCCCATGGCCCTCCCCCTAACTCCGATTTTTTTGCCATGGCCCTCCCCTCCACCTCATTTTTTTTCATCATGGCCCTCCCCCCCCTACGCACCAGCCCTCCCCCCCGGTAAATTACGAACAGTCCCTAACCCAAAGCATACATTTAGATTAGTTCAGAGGTTCTTCAAGGACACTAAAACCATGATATTGGAATCACCCGCTCATAGTCCAGTCCTCAATCCCACTGAGAGTCTGTGGTTAATGTCTATGCTCATCATCCATGCGATTTGGACCAGACAGAACACTTTGCAGTGAAGAAATGGGCCAAAATCCCTAGTGGGGCATTGTGCCAACCTAGGTAGCAACTTATCAAAGCCTGTTGTCAGTTTTGGTTCATAAATGGCGCCATATTGACTATTAATGATCAGGGGGCTAATAATTGTGTCCTTGTCATGTTTGCCCTTTTTTGTTTAAACTCATCGTAACAATAGAAAAATCCAAATTCAAATCATTGAACATTATCTCCATCAGTGTATTTGTTTCCAGAATAACAGAAACGGTTAATAATGGTCATTCTTACTGAGAAATCAAGAGAAATGTCTAATTTCAGCAGGGGGGCTAATAATATCGTCCTCAACTGTATGTGTGTGTGTGCTTGTCTGTACGTGCCTGCGTGCGTGTCTGTGTCCACCTACCACTGACAATGTATTTATTTCACCGCTGACTGAACTGTGTGGCACAAAGCGCTAGAAGCCACTCGGTTCCAGTTGCCCGATAAAAAGCTCAGAAAGGGCAGAGGAGAAGGAGCTGCAATATCCACTTTCAGGGGGGGTGGGGTGTAAATAGGTCAGTTGTCCTGGACCCAGGGAATGGGAGGGCCCAGAACTTGGACCTCATTACATTGTATGTATTGAAAGGGGTTTCTTTCAGACGATTTTGTCCCATGCCTGGTCAAAGCATTCTGCCAGCGGCCATGTCTGTTTCCATATGTGTACTGTATTCCCAAATGGGGGCTATATTGCCCCTCAGTCCAATGGTGACCACTATATTATACATCGCTATACCCTCAACCATGTAGCTCCAACAACCAATAAAGCTAATCTCAAAGAGAGCGAAGACGCATAAGAACTATCATATCCATTTTCTTAAGTAAGATGATTCAAACGCCGCCCACCCGATGCAAAGGAGTGTGTTCAAGGTCTCCTAAGGGGGCGGTGTCCCCTCCTTCTTCTTCCCTTTCTGTGGCATTTGGTGACGTATTGCATAAAATGTGCTCTACGGCCATCTACAGTGCCAAGGGAACTGCATTTATTCTCAAACTAAAGCCTCCAAAGGTCAACTGACCGCAGGTCACCTAATGGGGCATTCACATAACATCACATGGATCCAGGAAATGCACAGGCTTGAATCATCTTACTTTACTCTACTCTCTTTGCTTGCACCCAGGGAGGCTGACATCGCTGGACAAAGGGGTGAGTTGTCCTGTGCACATGGGTAGAGAAGCCTTATTCGAGTTACCGTCAACGACTGCATGTGCATGCAGACAGCAATGCATTCTGGATGAAAAAGCATGATGCATGATGATTAGATTTCTTGTCCAACCAAATTTCAGTCATGTTGTGACAACGAGGTGACATGACACATGGTGTCAAACTATCGCGGGATCAATGCGACTGCAGACGGCCTTGCAACTCCCGCAGTTGCTTATCCCCATTGATACTCGTCTGCATACCGTCGGTAACGCATTCCGTGGGAACGCAACCCTGAACTGGTTGTTCACACAAGTGTGTTTAGGCGTGTTGTTCCACACCCCTACAAAAATTTGCACTGCACCCCACTTCAGCTCCTCCTCCCGACCTGTCCCCCCACACCTCACACATGATGTGTTAGTAGATCAAACTGGTGCGAGCTCATCGTCTTGTGCACATTTTTGGTCGACTTTAAATGCGCCGTGTTTGATACCACCGACGTCGTGACGACAAGTTCTCGCTGACGTACTTTGTCAATGTTCATTGACAGCAACCAAGTCGAATACGGCTACTAGATACATTGATTGGGGAGCCTCTTTCAGATGACATTCTCCTGGGCCTGGCCAAAACTGTCAGCAGCCCTGCATGCACCTTGCCTTGTTACAGTAACACCAGATGATCTCACAAGTGAGCTAGCCTGGAGGCTACCTATGCAATTTATCGTAGGAATGATGTGGTATATAATTGCCCATGGCTGTTTATTTGGTGTTACGAATGTTTTATTTGGCATATATACATAGCCAATTGTGTCAGTTGTACCCAGGGCATCAGGATTTGGCTGGTTAGCTTTGACAATTAGCAATGCACTTTCGCTCATTTCCGAACCCACTTCGCTCAAAGAAGGTGGATGATGATTGGTGGGTGCGCGAGTTTAGTGTTGGGCACACATACCTATACATGTCTGTGGTTGGGAACCTTATAATACTTCCATGCATCCAATGTCCGTCTTCCATATATCTGTCTGGTCAACCGTAAGTCGGTCAGTAGCGTGGCACGTAATTGGCTGAGTAAACTGTCGGCTGAAAAATTCATTTAATTTTGGCTGAATTCACTAGCCTAGCATTTCCCATTGAAATGACTGGAGGCGGGACTTATTCACTCTCTCCAGTTCTTATGGGGCACCTAAGTCACGCCCTTCTACTTCCGATCTATGGGGCTGGAGCTCGCAAAATTTTGAATGCGAGTTAATGGAGCGAGTCAAGCTAAATCCTCATCCCGTTTGGCATGTGCTCCGGATTTCACATATGATGACAGTGAATTTGAAAGGTTTGGATTTGCGTCGTAAGACCACTCATTTTCGGCACGCAAGAAACGTTATTTTAGCTTTTGTGCAAAACTGTGTTGGAGACTACACGTGCGCCTCGCATATCTGACGTGAACCGAGGCACAGCCAACCCTACCGCTGCACCGTGGCTTAAGTGGCTGCACGTCGGACATGCGACGTCTGTTGTGTAGTCCAAATAACTACATATTTTTGCACACACACAACTCAAAAATCGCTTGCCAAGTGAAGTCAGTAAGCACACCATTGGTTGTTATTAATTCTGAGGCACAGCATATGTGTGATCGAAGGGGAAATGCGAGGTGGGTCGGAAAATAGCTTTGATCAGTCCATTACAGCCCAGTCAAAAGTTTTTCCGTTGCCAGCCCCACAAGCCGCCCGGAAGGGGTGGAGACTTAGGTGCCCCATACTACCTGCATGGTTGTACCTATTCAAACAAACTGTAGTAATCTCCATTCCACCCCTCCCTCCCCGCTCTCTGATTGCAGCCCAAGATCTAGTAGGGATAGAGTCCATGCTGTCTTTCAGATCAAAACGATTGTGCAAAGCAGCACAGAATTTCCCAGGCTAGCATGCACCCCTCTGTGAAAGCAATGACACTAAAATATCACACAGTACAGTACATCCACATGCTTACCCCGCCCCACTGTGAAGCATGTGCAGCTTTAGCATCAGCTAAGCACGTGCCTTGCAGGGAGTGTATTATGTAGCTAATGAGTTTGCATATGAGGATGACCTGCTGGCTCTATGGCGGGATGCTGATAAAGCATTTGTCCACTCTTTCCCCGCATTGATCATGGCCTCTCTAGTGGTGTCTCTGTGAAAAATCTCTTTTAAAAGACTTTTGGACTGCACTGGGCGGAGGAGGATTTGGGATTTATTGGGTGGAGAAAGATCGATCTTTTAAAAGACTTTTGGACTGTCCTGGTCGAGTAGAGGCTATGATCTCTATGCCATTTAGGCAGCCAATGTTCTGTTCCTCTCACATGGGTAAAAAGCGTGGGGTGATTTCAATCCCCTTTTTTTCCTCCTACAGGTACATTTTGTCCCCTCTCACACTCTTGGTGAAGAGCCTAGTTCAGTGTTTTGGTTTCAGGCTACCTGCTGAGAACACTGACAACACCAGAGATAGAAGTGTAGTGTAGAGATAATAGTTTAGTTTAGTTTATTTAATTTTTGCACATTCAGTACAATTATTTTCAGATTGATTAAAATCCCTACCGACCACAGACAGAACAGTTTCCACAACAAACTGATTCTAATTAGCCCACAAGTCATGAAACAGATTGTCTGTGAAGAACCTCAAAAGGAATTTGACAGGTTTTGATAATTTTATTTTTTAATTTAAATACTCGTCTTCCATGCTAATGACCACCACTGACACTGAATGCAGTAGCACTGTCTGAACAGGCTACCATCTGTCTGAAGTACTGAGATTAGTCCACGAAGTTAATATATCTAGAGCTGTTCACACACCATCCTATCATCTACTGCAATCGCTGTTGCTATGAAGTGAAGCACACTCAAAAAGGCTGAAAATAATTGTTCTGCTACCGTGGCTTCAAATAGAATTTATTAAATTTGGTACCTACAGTACATTAAAGGGCAGGTCAGGAAAACATCATTCCGCATCTCCATGCAACAAAAAAAAGCAAAGGCCTTGGTGACATACTGTAGCTATGGTTACGAAGCGGTAGCAGTTAAACGGAGAGCATGACTGTTGGGGTGAATGTCAAATGCTAGGTTTCTTTCTATCCAAGTTTTAGATGCAATTTAGCGCGGACCCAAAATACCTAATTTCATACATCGATGCACTTCTGAACTGTCGTTTCCTTTCAGAGACGTTTGCTGCTGTCAACAAAGGAGATGGAGATGGCAAAAGGTATCTCGCCTATGTGCCCCACTCATAGGCTGAATAGAGATGCTGATCTTGGCCGATTTAAGTGTGAGGACATTAAAAAGAGAAGATAGTTGCCTGTCGGTTGGCATTCACACTGCCCTCCCCTCTTCAGTTATGAGGTGCTTTTCAGCCTCAGGATCATGTGTGTCCAGGGCTCTGAACAGTTGCGTGCACAGACATTTTGGAGGGCAGATGCTGAAGAGGGGGCAGGGTGGGGGGCATGTGGAACTTACTTACCAGGCTATATACTATATTGGGGCATTATTATCACATGCTTTTAATGATGAAGCATTTATACAGTAGATTATCCATGTGAACACGGACCACAGTACATTGTGCCCTTTCAAAGAGGGCATTTTTTTGTCCAGTTGGGCAAAGGAGCAGGTGCTTTAGCACCACCATGTCCCTATCTGTGCATGCCTATATGGCTCTGACATCCAGACAGCGAAAAATGTCTCATAACTCATAAAATAACTTACACACATATTGGTAACAAATAGATATAGCTTATCGGTTAGCAAGTATTTGCCAATGCAGATTTGCTTTGCAAACCAAGTAAGTTGTTAACAAAGTTATCGAATAAGACTTGAATAAATGCACCACATGTTTTCGTATGACTTTGACCCCGTGTACCCTGTGTCCGTGTTGTGGATTCCATAAGCATGCTGTGTCTGTTCACTAGCTCCCCGTGTGGCAGTAAGATAAGCTGGCAGCACTCTACTCAGCTCCCTCTACTTACTAATGCTATCAGCATCCAGCAGAGAGCCTCCAGACGCCTCATCAAGGCCAATCCATACTAACACTGAGAGAGGCCAGGACGATGATGGACCACAGGAAGATATTGCTTCTTATATTGTAGAAGTGCACTTTAAAAGTTTGTCTTTCGAAATAAGATGCTATCTTACAGTAACCAGATTTGTATCGTTATTATATTCATAGCCATAGTCAGGGGCAATTCTAGTTGGGGCCCCGGCCCCAAGCGAAAATTCAAAATGAACATTCGCAACAAATCGCCACTACTGTCGTTTAAAATCTTAGCTATTATTCACCATCTATAGGCTTGGAGGCCCCAAGCGGCTGCCTCCCTAGCCGGGTGAGAAGATGTGCCTCTTGCCATAGTAAATGTGTTGTCACTGAAAGTTACAGATTATCTTTCAGGAAAAAATAAGATATTATATTACGTAACCAGATTTGTGTTGACGAGTTGAAGTGTTTTCTTTGAAATTGCT
>NC_085876.1:33184378-33196878 GCF_034702125.1 Engraulis encrasicolus
TGGGGAGGGAGAAGGCACGCGCTTGAGCGCCTATAAGACACAAGATTTTGAAGATGTCTGGGTGTCGGCTAGAGCCCTACACACAGTCTACATATTAGGGTACAAAATATGCTCACAATCAACCTCTCTAATACAATGTTGAGTTTAGAACTTTTAGTTATCATACATCTGACAGCCAGCCAGCGCCACGTTTAGGTAGCAAAAAAAAACCGACAGCCAGCTGTAGATATGCCTCGGAAAAATAGGCTAAGATTTCATGTTTCAACTGATTTGCTTTGCAATTCGTATTTTTGATTGAAGCTTCCTAAATTAAGTTTTCAAATTCAGATTCACCTGCACCTCGAGAGATAGGCAAAGGGAGGGGCAGCATGCGCGATGCGGGGGGCACGCGCAGCTCTACATGGGAGGGAGGGGGGAAGGAACAAGCATGCATGCGACCAGGGCAGAGACGCAAAATATGTCGAAGATGTCGTGGGAGTAGAGCGACTGCCCTGACGGCCTGAGGTGAGCTGGAAACACAGCAGACTACACAGTATTAAACTACATGATCACAATTAATGTCTCTTAAAGCCGATCTCGAGTTTAGGACGTTTGATCCTAAATAATCTGACAGCCGGGGTGTGCCACGTTCAGATATTGGGGGAATACGACAGCCAGCTAGCTTGCTTGCAGTCAACGTTTTACATGGCTCAGGTTGTTTTGTGGAAGGCTAACCCAACTAAGAAACATGCAGATGACATGTCGTTTTATCAAGCAAGAGAGAACTTAAGGGGGTAGGCTAGCTAAAGGAAGCACATCTCTGCAGAGTTGGCTGCGAAAAAAATGAACAGGTGCAGGTGAGGCAGAGAATCTTTTTCAGGATTGTAGAGGTTTGATCTTGGTGAGACGAGACCGCTAGGAAAGTGCGTTTTCTTACGCTGATATAGCCCATTCTCCGACCCAAAGATAGACTACTGTTTCCACTGTCAATGTCACAATGATAGTCTCTTGGCCCAGCGGTATCGTACTGTGTCTCCCATTGCCGAACCGTTGTAGTTGACGAGGTCGCACGTTCGATCCCCGAGGGGGGTGAACAGGTGCAAGATGACCTCCGTCACAGTGGAGTCAACACCTATCATTGCAGGTAATTTCATTGTTTGTATCGGTTGTACCATTGTGTCTTTTATTTATTTTATGTAATTGTTATGAAGCTTCGGTTTTATCAGCTTCAAGCTAGTTAAGCTAATTCAGGATGCTAGCGAGTCAGTTATGAGCTGCTCTCTCGTGAGCAGACGTTAGCTGTAGAACTGTCTCGCGGCATCCACTGAACCCTGTATTCATTGACGATATCGTTAATTTGTTCATGTATCTTTTGTATAACCAAAAACTGGTCACTGTAACCTATTCACTGTTATGTCTGTATCCCATTCTCTATTGAGATTACTGTCACGTTATGTATCCCCAACCATTTAACCACTATACGATCACTTTATGTTATCCCTGTCTATTGTTATGCGTCTCCGATGTCATTGTATCCCTCTGTGTAACCCCACATATTTAAGAGTAGCCCCGGTATTTATTGTTTTATGTTGGCTACGTAATGTTAATGGAACCTATGTCATGTGCAGTATAAAGTAGCCTACTGTAGCGTTTTCATACACACACACACACACACACACACTCCTTATATTTATTTTGTTTATTAAGAACACGCCTGGAGGATGTCACGACGTTGACCGAAGTAGCCACGAAACCTGTTTTAATCCTGTATCCCGTTTTGTGTACCACCTATCATTGCAGAAAATAAATATACAGATTAGACCAACCCAGCCTCCTGCAGTGTGTCCATGAGCTAGACCTGTCACATTGGTGCCGTGACCTGTGGAGTTGGATCTTCGCCCGAGCCGGGACCGTTTGGACATCTGCCTTGTGGTTATCGTGGTACTTCACAGTATATTGGCATCACAGAGTGTTCTCATTTTTTTTGTTTTTCCTTCTCTTTTTTTGTTTGTTTGTTTTCACTGACTGCAGTTATTTATAGTATTGCATGTCATTTGTTTCATAATGAGTTTTATGCAGCAGTCGCACAGTACTCCATGTAGCCCTCCCTTAGGTAGGGGTAGGGGTAGAGGTAGAGGTGTTCCAGCCCTGGGGTTGGGTAGTCCTGTTACGGGTAGTAGTAGTAGTCCCGGTATTGAGTATATACAGCAGGCCCCTCAGGTTGCTGAATCCTTAAACTTGTCCCCCCCTACACAGTCATCCACGGTGGTTAATCAGATGAGTGATGTCATTCGAGATATTGGTCAGCAACTGGCAGATAGCATATTTGCACGCCTGAGTACACTACACACACCTACACCTGCACCTTCAACACCCACTATTTTCAATACACCCACTGATACATTCACCACACATGCTCCTTCAACACCCTCTGCTTCACATGCTCCTTTCTTACCTGCGAACACCTCCACTACACCTACACCAGCATTGCCCACATTTTCACCTGATCAGTACATGCCAGCTGGCGCATTCGTCACGCATGCTACTTCACCACCCTCTGTTTCACATGCTCAGTGCACGCCCACAGTCACATTCGCAGCACATGCCTTTTCAACACCCACTGCATCTCATGCTCACATCACACCAACACCCACTACACTTGCCCACACACCATCTACTATTTCACATGCCCACTTCACACCCGCAAACACGTTCACTACACTTGATCCTACATCACCCACTACTTCACATGCACAGATTACACCCACAAACATACCCACACAGAGTCTGGATGTGTCACAAGTTCAGTTTGTGCCTCACAGAAAGGTGAAGGAGCCTCCTGCTTTCAGAGGTGACAGCTCAGACACTGTGACTGTTAGTGAGTGGGAAGATCTGATGAGAGACTATGTGAAGAGGTCAAATGTGAGAGTGGAGCAGCAAGCGGAGGAAATACTTACACATCTGCGAGGCAGGGCAAGAGATGTCGTGAAGTTTGGAACGAGGAATAGTGGTGTTGATGTCTTTAAGAACCCAGAGTCCATTTACAGTCTCCTTCGTAAACATTTCGCCACTGTCCCCTGTTCCCCTCTCCCATTAGCAGATTTTTACACCACTCTGCCACATGTCGGTGAAGACGCCTACGACTACTGGCTGAGACTCAACAAGGCCGCCGACATTGCTGTTGACCGTCTCAAAGAACAGTGTAAAACTCTAGACAACCCTGGCTTAGAGACGACACGTATGTTTCTCAGACACTGCCCATCCAGGGAGCTGGCCATGACCTTTAGATCGAAGACGGTGGATAAGTGGTCAGCTGAGGATGTCCAGGCCGTGCTGGATGAATATCACCTGGAGGTCAGTGTGAAAGGAAGAGCCGCTGCCCCTGCTCCTGCCCCTGCCTCTGCCCTTTTCTCTGCTGTGCATGTCAACGCCGCCGGCCTGCTGGACGCTGAGATGCCTTCGTCCTTCCAGCAGCACTCCACTGCAGCCAAGCCCAGTGACTCCTCTGCCCTGGATCGGGTCATCTCTGTGCTCGAGAAAGTTTTGCTGGACAAGTCAGCGCATACCCCGTCCATTTCACATAGACACTTTAAGCCCAAGTTCCCCAGAATCAATGGCCTGACCAGCCTGCCATGTACTGTCTGTGGGGATGCTACTCACACTGCGTTGACTCACTGCCGTAACAACAATCTCTGCTTCCAGTGCCACTCTCCTGACCACCCGAGACACAAATGCCCTCTGCTGAAGCCTGCTGAGTCGGGAAACTGATGGGTCTGCGTCCAGGGGAGGACGATGCAGATCCTGTTCACTCACCTCCCAGTGAAGATGACTACGAGTCCACATACACGTCCATTCAGTCCACACATTCCACTGACAAAACAGTCATTTTTCAAGGTCAGCACAGAGTCCAGAAGTCTGACAGTCTATTCTACACTGATGTATTGGCAGGAAATGTTCCTCTGAGAGCAATGGTAGACAGTGGATCCATGGCGTGTACGTTAAGTGAAGCGGCAGAAGCACGCCTTCTCCAGTGCAACAATAACATCAGAAAGTGCCCTGCTGACGACATCATAATTGTTGGGTGCGGAGGTCACCAAGTTTCACCCACAGCAGTGTATGATGTGGACGTAGTCGCATATGACTGTAAAATGGTCATTCCAATGCTGGTTGTCCCTGGGCAGACAGATGACATGATTCTGGGCAGCAATGCCATCAAGAAGATCTTGCAGTTAATGAAAACGACTGATAGCTACTGGCGACTCCTGTCCACGCCTGCAGACAGCAACGATGAGGACTGTCACCACTTCCTTTCTCTCCTCTCCAACACGGTGAGATGGAAGGGTGACACAGTTCCAGACAAGATTGGCACATTGAAGCTGCAAAAGTGCATTGTCCTACAGCCGCAGAGCGAACATCTTACCTGGGGCAGACTGCCTGCATCAGCGCCTGTTTCAGTGGGCAGTACTGTGATAGTTGAGCCAACCACAGCAAGATGTAAGCCCAGTAAAGTCCTCGTGGGCAGAGTAGTGACACCTATGTGGGGTGACAGGTGGCTGCCAATGAAGCTTGTCAATCCCACTACTGAACAGATTGTGCTAAAGAAAAATACGAAAGTAGCAGATGTGTTTCCCTGCATGGCCACTGAAGATTTGTCGTTGCCCCTCACCATTCAGTCCTCCCCCCAGTCCCTGTCTGCTGCCCAGCCTCCCATGTCGAAGGAAGAGATCAGTAGTGCACTGGCAGAGATTGGCCTTCAGGACCTGGATCTGGACGCGTGTGAGGTGTCTGACCAATGGAGAGAGAGGCTCTTTCACATCATCCAGAGGTACGAGACCATCTTTTCACGGCATAAGCTGGACTGTGGCGAAGCATCAGGGTTCGAGCACAAGATACACCTGGTCGATGAGAGGCCGTTCCGTCTGCCCTATCGGAGAGTACCACCCAATCACTATGAGAAGCTGAGAACCGCCATCAGTGATATGGAAGAGAAGGGGATCATTCGGAAGTCCACCAGTGAATATGCCTCCCCCTTGGTCTTGGTGTGGAAGAAGAATGGCGATGTTCGAATCTGCACAGACTTCAGGTGCCTCAATGCCAGAACCTTGAAAGACGCACACCCACTGCCTCACCAGACTGACGCCCTGGCTGCACTTGGTGGCAACGCCTACTTTTCGACCATGGACTTGACATCGGGGTTCTACAACGTGCCCCTGTGCGAGGACCATAGGAAATACACCGCCTTCTCCTCTCCCTTCGGTCTGCATGAGTACAACCGGATGCCTCAAGGCCTGTCGAACAGCCCAGCCACCTTCATGCGTATGATGATGTCCATCTTCGGTGACGAGAACTTCACCAGCTTGTTATGCTACCTGGATGACGTGATGGTCTTCGCCCCCTCAGAGCAGTTGGCGCTGGAGCGTCTGGAGATGGTCTTCTCTCGCCTAAGACACAACAACCTGAAGTTGGCCCCCAAAAAGTGTCACCTCATGAGAAGAACTGTGAGATTCCTTGGCCATGTCATATCCGAGGCGGGAGTGCAGACGGACCCTGCAAAAGTCGAGGCAATCAGCCAGATTCAAGTGTCAGACCTGATGGACTCTGATGGCATCACTCCCTCCCAGAAGAAGATCCGCTCCTTTTTGGGCATGGCGCTCTACTACCAGCACTTCATTGAAGACTGCTCAGCTAAAGCCAGGCCACTTTTCAAGCTTCTCTCAGAACAGAAGGCTGACAGTAAAGTCCACAGAGGTAGGAGGCCAAAGAAGAAACGCCATAGCTATGTGAAGCTCAAGCCGGATGACTGGACACCAGAGTGCAACACTGCCTTCGAGGCCCTGAAACATGACCTGTCACACGCTGTGACGCTGTCCCACCCTGACTTCGGGAGACCTTTCATCTTGGCAGTCGACGCTTCATTTGATGGGATCGGTGCAGTTCTCTCCCAGCTGCTGCCAGGTGAAGACATCGCTAGGCCTGTTGCCTTTGCCAGCAAGACTCTGTCCCATGCCCAGCTGAACTACCCTGCCCATAGACTCGAGTTTCTAGCTTTGAAGTGGGCCATCTGCGACAAGTTTTCTCACTGGCTGAAAGGGGTCCATTTCACAGCATGGACAGATAACAACCCCCTCACCTATGTCCTGACCAAGCCCAAGCTAGATGCCTGTGAACAGAGGTGGGTAGCCAAGCTCGCAGCATACGACTTTGATCTGAAGTACATACCTGGTCCCAAGAACATTGTCGCTGACGCCCTGAGTCGGGAGCCGTTCGTCAGTCACCGTCTGGTGAGGGAGCCCTACCTATCGCTGCTGGATGTCACAAGTGGAGTCGTCAGGACTGGAGTGCAGGATGCCTTCCGGCTCACCACGAACTGCCAAAGCGTTGAAGTCCCGAATGGTCGTGCTGATGCTGTGCTGTGTCCTGGCCAGGACCTCCATCCGCCAACTGGTGGATCCTTCAGCTCGGAAGAGGTGTCTGCAGTGATGGCTGCTCATCAGGCTGGTGGTGTCTCACAGCTGCTGTGCCCGGACGCTGAGTCACTACAACTGCCGGACGAAGACCCGTCCATCGTCATCCCCCAGAGTCAACTACACAACCTGCAGCAACAAGACCACGTAATCAGCAGAGCCCTCTTCTATGTTCAACGGCATAAGCGTCCAGATGCACGCGAGAGAGCAACCGAGTCCAGCTGTGTCCTCCGACTGCTGAAACATTGGAAGAAGCTGAAAGTTCAAGATGGAATCCTCTATCGAGTCAGGAGAGACCGACACATGAACAGGAAGATTTTTCAGTTTGTTATCCCTGACGCTTTGAAACAGCAAGTCCTCCACGGTGTCCACGACGCTGCTGGTCACCAGGGCCGGGCTAGGACCCTCTCTCTGGCCTCTGAGCGATTTTTCTGGACAGGCATGCAGAGAGACATCATGAACCATGTGCAGCGCTGTCAGAGATGCGTTGTGGGCAAGACCCCTGAGCCTGACGCCAGAGCCCCTCTGGAGAGCGTGCGCACATCAGCACCCATGGAGCTGGTGTGTATTGATTTTTGGACGGCTGAGCTTAACGACAAGAAGACAGTCGACATACTTGTCGTGACAGATCATTTTTCAAAGTTGGCCCTTGCCTTCCCTTGCCGTAACCAGTCTGCCAAACAGGTTGCCCGCTGTCTATGGGACAAATTTTTTTGCATCTATGGGTTCCCCCAAAGAATCCACTCAGACCAGGGAGCTAACTTTGAAAGTCGGCTTCTGAAGGATCTACTAGAGATGGCAGGTGTGCACAAATCCCATACGACTCCGTACCACCCTATGGGCAACGGCATCACAGAAAGGTTTAACAGGACGCTAGGTGGCATGATCAGGGCCCTGCCTCCAATAGCCAAGTCCAGATGGCCGCAAATGCTGCAGACATTGACTTTTTGCTACAACGCCACAGTACACGAGACAACGGGCTTTGCGCCATTTCACCTGATGTTTGGGCGGACCCCACGGTTGCCTGTTGACGTCATGTTCCACCATGTCCTAAAAGACACCACTGTTGTCAGCTGCCACGAGTTTGTGCACCGTCTTAAAAGGGACCTCTCCGACGCAGCCCTAGTTGCTCAAAGAAATGCCAGTAAGCAGCAAGACCGCCATGCCGTGATCTACAACCGAAAGGTCAGAGGACAGCCTCTAGCAACGGGAGACAGGGTCTTGCTGGCGAATCGCGGAATCACTGGGAAGAGGAAGATCGCTGACCGGTGGGACTCAACGCTTTACGACGTTGTGTCAGTCAGATCCCCAATCAATGTGTACAGAATCAGAGATGGTGTCTCAGGGAAGGAGAAAGTCGTGCACAGAAACCTGCTGCTCCCAGTCGATTTCCTGATGTGTGCCGATCAAGACGATTCTGTGTCGCTTGGAGGCTCACAGTCTGCCGTGTCCTGCAAGAGTGCTCGGAGCTCCGCTGCCGTAGCCAGCCCAGAGGCTGTTCAGAGGCGCACCATGGACTGGCTCATGCAGTCGCCAAGTCAAGCAAGTCAAGCAGATATGGAGGATGGGACCTCCCCAGATGAGACTGCTGTCGAGCAACCCCTGCCAACGAGTGTGGATGACGCCCAGTCCGATGAACTGCCAGACGATGCTTCCATGGACTCAGTGGCACTCCAGACTCTGTCACATTCTTCTCAAATACAGCCTTCCACTGATTCAGTACACGTCACACATACACCTACTGATACCTGCCTTCCTCCCTCTGACACTACTGATTCTAGTGAGACTAGGCCTGAGCATGTCAGCCTTACTTGTCCTCAGAGTATTCCAGCCCCTTTGGTTACGACGAGGTGTGGGAGAAGCGTTAGGCACCCACGTCGGCTTATTTGTGAGATGTCTAGCCAAAGGCTCTTGGGATTTGCAGGGCCTCTCATAGGATCTGTTTTTGGTTTCAATAACTCTGGCGCTCACAGGAGTGCTGTACAGACAGTCTGATTCTGTCCTTCTCTCTCTCTCTTTCTCTTTTTCTGACCTGTCTGTCGTCTGAGACCAGACTTGAAGGTTATAACGATAGAGCCAAGATATGTACGTCCGTGAGGTGTAAATGGCATCTCTTTTACTCTGTGATAGGTATTGGGGTTGGTACCACTCCATTCTTACACACTTCTTATGGAAGAATTTCTTATGTTGACTTCAGTACATTAATGCTCGAGATCCACAGTCCTTTTTCTCTCCTGTCCTCTATCTTTCTGTCTCTCTTATTTGTTTTTGCATTTTTCTGCATCTTTCGCGTCAGGTGTACCATTTTTGCATAATTTTAGGGGGGTGTATGTAACAGAGTACATCTGCGTTCGTTGTAAAATTATCATAAATGGTACGAGAGCGCCCTCTATTGGTAGCTCTCGTGGGTTGATATGGTGGTACGTTGCGTGGTTACTTCAGAACACGCCTGGAGGATGTCACGGTAGGTTGCTTTCATGAGCAGTCTGAGACTGTTAAAGATATTAAGTCTCAGATATAAGTATTAATCCTGTATTTTCGTGTAATACAGGTCTGATAGAAAACAGATATGTTCAGCACCTTTTTATTACATATGAATAGCAGTTTGATACCGTTTTTGACATTGTTTTGATCTGACTCCCCTTCCAGACGTTGACCGAAGTAGCCACGAAACCTGTCTTAATCCTGTATCCCGTTTTGTGTACCACCTATCATTGCAGGTAATTTCATTGTTTGTATCGGTTGTACCATTGTGTCTTTTATTTATTTTATGTAATTGTTATGAAGCTTCGGTTTTATCAGCTTCAAGCTAGTTAAGCTAATTCAGGATGCTAGCGAGTCAGTTATGAGCTGCTCTCTCGTGAGCAGACGTTAGCTGTAGAACTGTCTCGCGGCATCCACTGAACCCTGTATTCATTGACGATATCGTTAATTTGTTCATGTATCTTTTGTATAACCAAAAACTGGTCACTGTATCCTATTCACTGTTATGTCTGTATCCCATTCTCTATTGAGATTACTGTCACGTTATGTATCCCCAACCATTTAACCACTATACGATCACTTTATGTTATCCCTGTCTATTGTTATGCGTCTCCGATGTCATTGTATCCCTCTGTGTAACCCCACATATTTAAGAGTAGCCCCGGTATTTATTGTTTTATGTTGGCTACGTAATGTTAATGGAACCTATGTCATGTGCAGTATAAAGTAGCCTACTGTAGCGTTTTCATACACACACACACACACACACACACTCCTTATATTTATTTTATGTATTAAGAACACGCCTGGAGGATGTCACGACGTTGACCGAAGTAGCCACGAAACCTGTATTAATCCTGTATCCTGTTTTGTGTACCACCTATCATTGCAGACAATAAATACAGATTAGACCAACCCAGCCTCCTGCAGTGTGTCCATAAGCCAGACCTGTCACACATGTAATTGAAATAAATCCACTCCACGTGATAACTGACGTTTACTGTTCTTCTCAAGACATAGGCCTACAAAATGTGCATGAACTAACTAAAATATCTGTAATGAAAATAAAAGGTTATAAAGTCTGCGAGAAGCTCGGAGCTTCAGAGCAACATATAAGAACTGGTGCTCCCACGCCACGGTTCTTTGCGATCTGAAATGAAAGCCGGCTCGTCCATTCTTAAAGCGACAGTAGGCCTACACATTTTTAATATAGGCTACAAAAGACCCAACAAATGACCTAAACCTGTGAATTCTTATTGTTTTAGCTTTCCTATATAATATTCATCATTTTAATCATGGAATATGCCTATTAATTACATTTCAAATTCAAATTAAATGATCTTTTTAACAATTTTTAACTATTTCTATTTATTATAACTTAAAGTCTACTTTGGCTGCTACAAGGATTATAAAGATGACAGTGGGTTAATTGATTAAGCATCCTCATATTTAGCCTATTAATTTACTCATCATTTCATTTCATTTAAGATGAGGATGACTCAGAGCCACAGACCTCTGCACATAGGGCAGGTAGGCATAAGACTGATAATCTCTGTGACTGATACAGGTTTAAAAACTATCAAGGCTTTTTCTCATAATTTCATTTAATTTAGGGGCAGCCACATACCACACATGAGGAAATGTGGATCAGGAGACATTTAGGGCAGGTGGGCATAAGGCTGATCATCTCTGATATGATTAATAGGTAGGCCTACATGTTTAAAAACTAGCATGTTATATCATATGGTACGCATATTCAGGATACTATACAATAAAAAATATTAATAATTATGGCAATAATATACTACTTCTACTACTACTACTAAAAATTCTGAAGGCCGCTCATTGTTGATGGGTTTTTTTTTTTTTGGGGGGGGGGGTTGCCCTTTCTTCAGGTTAGAGCAACTGCCCTTTGAAATTCCTGTGCACGTCCCTGCTGTTACGACACTGTGATGGCATGCATATGACACCGGCGTCAAGTAAAGTGTTACCGAAACATCTCCTCCTTGTCATCTCTGACCCTAACCGCTGATCCAGAAGCAGTTTGTAGCTCTGTTCGAAGAGTAGATTATATTGACAGAACACACACACTTTGCACATCACCAGTGAAGGGTACGAGGGGAAGGGGTTGGTCAGGGGAAAAGTGGGCTCAGAACTGGGTCCTCATTACTAGTATGCATTGGATGGTGGGGCCCTTTCAGGGCCTTTTGCCCTGGGGCTGGCAAAAGCTGTCAGGGGCCCCTGCACATCTTCATGTAAAGTTCAAAACCGTGCGAGGCTTTAGCCATGCAACTTCCGAAGCGTACTTGGGGGTTGGGTGCTCAGAATTGGGTCCTCATTATGCATTGGATGCATTGGATGGTGGGCCCTCTCAGGACCTTTTGCCCCGGGGCTGGTAAAAGCTGTCTGCATGCTGTATGTGAAGTGTAAAGCCGTGCAAGGCTTTAGCCAGGCAACTACCTAAATTCCTAAACCCTTTACCTTCTCATTACTCAGATCCTCCATCCATGACTGCAAATAAGAACATAAATCCGTGCACACCTTGCGCGTGTTAATTAGGATTGCAGAATGAGTTTCTGCTCCATAGCCGGGTGAGAACAGACACAATCTCAAACTGTGTTCCCTTACACACATGCACCCGTGTTAACATTTTCAAAACATTTTTTTCCCATCAAGTTAAGTTGTTTTTTTTACCAACGAAAGTTGAAGGACAAGACAGGTATAAGAACCGTGCGGATGTGAAATATCTGAGAGGAGATGAGATGAGTCCACTTTGCAAGGCTGTGAGCAGCGCCCATCACAGTGCTGGCAATTTCACAAGCACAAAGTCTGAAGGATTATTTTTTTTTGATGCAGGCACCTGACAGCTGTACATAGTATAACCTATATGACTGAGAAGAAATATCTTTTCATAAACGCGGAATGTATTCGAAGTGGAGTGCAAGTCCTCATTTGGTGTGAAGGTCTAGGAGTAGAAAAACAAGTCGCCCATCAGGGTTGTGCCATCCTTTATAAATTGTATTTAAGAGTAGTATACCGACTGGGCACGTCCTTGAGTATGTAGTGCTGTTCAGCAATGAGTTTCTGTGAGAAAAGACACAATCTCAAACTGTGTTGCCTTACACAAACACACACACCCGTGTTAACTTTTTCAACACATTTTTTTTCCAATCAAGTTAAGTTGCTTTTTTTACCAACGAAAGTTGAAGGACAAGACAGGAATGAGAACCGTGCGGATGTGAAATATCTGAGAGGAGATGAGATGAGTCCGCTTTGCTAGGCTGTGAGCAGCGCCCATCACACACTGCTGGCAATTTCACAAGCACAAAGTCTGAGGGATTTTTTTTTCTGATGCAGACACCTGACAGCTGTACATAGTATATATAGGACTGAGAAGAAATATCTTTTCATATACGCTGTATATATTCGAAGTACAGTGCAATTCCTCATTTGATGTGAAGGTCTAAGAGAAGAAAAACAAGTTTGAATACAGTAGGTACCTACACTGTGCTGACACTGTACCCCATCAGGGTTGTGACATCCTTTATACAAAAAAATGTGTTTAAAAGTACT
>NC_085876.1:33199378-33204378 GCF_034702125.1 Engraulis encrasicolus
GCTCAGACCGTTCAGTGTTCTTCTGTCTTTATGAGTAAAGTAGACCTCACTGAATTAAAGGTTTAAAGAATAAGGCAGACCTCACCGCCTACACACACAAATGTGCACACGCACACACACACACACACACACACACACACACACACACACACACACACACACACACACACACACACACACACACACACACACACACACACACACACACACACACACACACACACACATTTCATGTACTTTATTTGATTCCACATTAGAAGTTAAATTCAATAGGAACCAAATATGATGAATAATCCAACAACTATTTTGACCAAAAGACACATCTTGTTATGGAAATGCATCATTAAGGATACAGGAAACATCTCTTCCAGATGAACATGCTCCCTATAACAGCTGATATTGAGCAGTATTTAGCTAGCTGTCTGGCCCGTCTTTTACTTAGTCCACTGATGTTGAGTCCACTGACCACCAGCCTATGCACATGGCCTAGACTGCCAAAGACAAGAACAATTAGGACACATTTATAGACACAGCTTTCAATGGCAGATGTTAGAGGATGGTATGTCAGTTATTTTGTACAGTAGGATTCATCCATGAACAGGTCAAAGGCACAGTACTACACACACACACAGACACACACAGGGCAAGGCTGGGACAACAAACCAGCATAGACCAGCCTCTCTCCCCCACAACCATACTACAATTGTGATAGGCTTGGGATCAGTCCACTGTAAATTAAGGATGCATTGATGGGTCGGGGGGCAACTGCCATTCGGACATACCGCCATTCCGACACATCTCCACACTTTTTCATACCGCCATTCCTCTTGTGTGGGGAGCTGTCCACGCGCGTACGCCTTAATCAATGTATCCGGAGCTGTCCACATGTGTGGTGCTGAAATCAGTGTGTGGTCCGAGTGCAACTGTCTTGTGTGTGTGTGTGTCTTTTCTTGTATTCCCTATCCAATATACACAAGATAAGCATAAAAATGTGCTCAGCAGGTAAAGATTCACCGTTTCGACTCTTTTACCTCCTCTGCAGTTCAAGGTTATTTCAGCAAGGCTTCGAACGACAGGCTCCTGCTGTGGTGCTGGTAGGTAACTTGCATCAATGTAAAAATGAATGTGAGGCACTGGATTACACAGCATACTGGCTACGTTTACATGAGATATTTCATTCTGAATTAACTGACTTAACCACACATAAGGTATCCAGCATATGCATGTCGTTGGAACAAGCATGATTTGGGGCATAATCATTTTGCTCTATTATCCTTCCCTTTCTGTTGTCTTTGTTTAAAGCAAAGATGTGCTTGTCTATCGACTGCACCTCTCTAAGCCAGTGGTGTTCATTTGCTCTGCCAGTTAGGAGTTTGTCTTCAGCAGCCATAATAGAGAGCCTTGGCTGGGTATGCCATTGATTACCGCATAACATTCGCTGTAATTACTGACAATTGTCTCTTAATTGATTCTTAACCGCAGGACAAATGATGAATTGAGATGCCACTGCTGAGTAAATGTAGGGTGAGAATCGTTACGGGATGTGTGGGGCTAAATGTTTAAACAGGAGGATTGTGCCGATAAGGGAAATGAAGGGAAGCCTGCAGCCGAGAAAAGTAGACCAAACCCTACTGGCCTGCAGCTGAGCAAACTAGACCAGACCCTACCGGCAGAACATGTTTTTGGCCTGGCGGGTTGGTCTAGTTTCGCACCATAGGGGATAATCACAGCCGGGCTATGACTGTGGCCTGGTACTCTCCTCTAATTACGCTTGTCTACTGTGGTTTTAAATATCGGTAGCAAGTCATTGGCTTAGCACGATGACTTTACCTATGGTGCAAGCCCGGACTGTACATTTCATGTTATAGTATGGCTTCCCAGAATAGGAGGTTGGGACACAGGATGCATTTGGCCAGAGAGGTGGTGTTGTAAAAGGAGGTGTGTTGGGTAGGGGAGTAGTTATACCCCATTGGGACCACACCTCTGGGGTACCACACTTGACTCTGCCATAGTAGAATAGAGTAGTCAGAGCTTATACTTATCCAGAGTTCTACATACTGCATACGTGAGGGGTTGGGTGTACTGCTGCATGTGTCCACGTGCCCGTGCCTTCCTGGAATCTTAGTTCCAGTAAGTGGCTCATTATGACCAATCTTGGCACGTGGCACAATCCGTCTAGCACCTTTGGCACACATGCTCAAACTTAAAGCTCAACATCATTATTTTCAGCGTGTCCCCAGGGTTGTCCTGGGTAAGGCACATTAAAACTGACCCTTGTTGTCCCTGGATTTTGCAACAGAACCATTAACCTTTCTCTATGCGATTGACTGCACACAAGTAGTAATGCCTCTGTGTTTTGTTTATTTGCATCTAAAGAGCAAGAATCACACTGACTTACACAGATGGTATTGTCTGTGTTGTCATGTTTAGATTGCAAATCAGGTTAGTGAATGTAGGCAATTTCTTCCTTTAGATTACAAGATATAAGCATTTGAAATATCTCGTGTCCTGTATTTTAGCCTGTGTATTTTGGGAAATGTAATTAGACTGTTTATTTATCTTATGGGTTTCCCAAACCTCCTTCAGTACCGCCACACAAACATAAACTCTTTCTATCTCTCTCTCTCTCTCTCTCTCTCTCTCTCTCTCTCTCTCTCTCTCTCTCTCTCTCTCTCTCTCAAAGACAACACACACAGACACAGACACAGACACACACACACACACACACACACACACACACACACACAGACACACACACACACACACTCCGCCTTCCTCTGCAAGACTGAGTTGAGAGTTGAGTAATCTGTTGCCTGGTGCCTTTTGGCTCCACAGTGCAGTGTGGTAGTATCACTGTCCCTCCTCAAGCTTCCTGATGGAGTTCTGCTTCTTTAAGATAGCATTTGTTTCCCCATCAGACTCCGCTGCTCGACTGAAGAAAAATAGCACAGCACATGATGGAGGAGGAGAAAGGAGGAGGAGGAGAAAGAGTGGAGGAAGAGGCACATGGGGAAGCAGGGGAGGAGGAGAAAGGAGGAGGAGGAGAAAGGAGGAGGTGGAGGAAGAGGTACATGGGGAAGCAGGGGAGGAGGAGAAAGGAGGAGGGGAGGAGACACATGGGGGAAGAGGAGAAATGAGGAGCGGAGGAGGCACATGAGGGAGGAGGAGAAAGAGTGGAAGAAGAGGTACACGGGGAGGAGGCACATGGGTGAGGAGGAGAAAGGAGGAGATGAGGAGGCACATGGAGGAGGAGGAGAAAGGAGGAGGGGAGGAGGCACATGGGGGAGGAGGGGAAAGGAGAAGGGGAGGGATCCATACTTAAACTTGTGAACTCTGCAAGGTCCAGCTCCTCCCAATTAAGTGCTGATTGCAATGACAGTCATCCAATTTGCTAACGAGCGTGTCCAGAAGGGCGTCTGAGTCGACGACCTCATCCTCCTCAAGCATAAAGCCCATGAGTCACCAAGACTATAACTATAGAAATAACGGAGTAGAGGACTAACTTCCGTGTGTGTGTGTGTGTGTGTGTGTGTGTGTGTGTGTGTGTGTGTGTGTGTGTGTGTGTGTGTGTGTGTGTGTGTGTGTGTGTGTGTGTGTGTGTGTGTGTGTGTGTGTGTGTGTGTGTGTGTGTGTGTGTGTGTCTGTGTGTCTGTCTGTGTGTGTGTGTCTGTGTGTCTGTGTGTCTGTGTGTGTGTGTGTCTGTGTGTCTGTGTGTCTGTGTGTGTGTCTGTGTGTCTGTGTGTCTGTGTGTGTGTGTCTGTGCCTGTGCCTGTGCCTGTGCCTGTGCCTGTGCCTGTGCCTGTGCCTGTGCCTGTGCCTGTGCCTGTGCCTGTGCCTGTGCCTGTGCCTGTGCGTGTCTGTGTGTGTGTGTGTGTGTTAGGGAAATGGGAGAACAGCAAAACATGGCAGACGTTAGCATGATGATGATGACGAATGATGATGAATGATGATGATGAAGAAGATGATGATGAAGGTGCACAGTAAAGTACAATCCTAATAGATCATGCACCAGGTAAGGATGAGCCATATGTCAATCAATCAATCAATTAATCAATTATTAGCCTACTTAATATCTTCAAAGCAAAATAACAAACTCTTCACCAAATTACAAACAAATTATTACATGTCGCAATGTCATGCACATGTCTCTTATTCTCTGTGTGTGTGTGTGTGTGTGTGTGTGTGTGTGTGTGTGTGTGTGTGTGTGTGTGTGTGTGTGTGTGTGTGTGTGTGTGTGTGTGTGTGTGTGTGGTAACTCTTAAGGTCTGTGGCAGATGTTTCTGTGGCATCTGCTGTACTGGACAATAAAGAAAAATCAATCTGACGCGGCAGAGCATCTCAGACCAGCTCTGCTCAGTGTTCCTGCACACACACACACACACACACACACACGCACGCACGCACGCACGCACACACAAACACTCTAATGCGTCAAAGTAGCTCAGACCATTCAGTGTTCTTCTGTCTTAATGAGTAAAGTAGACCTCACTGGAATAAAGGTTTAAAGAATAAGGCAGACCTCACCTCCTACATACATCAATAAGCGCTGGCAAATGCACGCACGTTCCCGCGCACGCACACGCACGCGCACACACACACACACACACACACACACACACACACACACACACACACACACACACACACACACACACACACACACAATGTGTGTCTGTCTGTCTGTCTGTCTGTCTGTCTGTCTGTCTGTGTATCTGTGTATCTCTGTGTATCTCTGTGTCTCTGTGTGCTGTAGCATGCACGCTTAGTAAATGACCTCTACCGAGTTGCAAATAAAGCACGGTATGTCTCCTTGCGGCCTTTTCGAAGCTTGCAAAACATATTGCATGCGTGCACACATTCATTTCTACGATTAACAAGTGTTCCTGCTTTGGGCCCACGTGAATGCAAGTGAGCTCAAACAGAGCCGTAGGGTGCGTCCGCCGCAGCCAGGTATAGATTACATTGCCTTTCATTTCATTTCCCAGGGAAGGGAAGGTTCG
>NC_085876.1:33209378-33234378 GCF_034702125.1 Engraulis encrasicolus
AATTTCCTGTGCCTGCTTGCATTGACCTCCTGGAGAGTAGAGTGGCAGCTGCATCTAACTTTTACAAGGACACCTTGAGGTGTTGGCAAGGGAAAATTCTTCTTCAGCACAGCCTGAGGGATGGTTTTATTTTTCTAGAGATTATTTAATTTTTCTAGAGATGTTTTCACTTTTATGCCATTGGAATAAAAGAATTTAAAAGTAAAATCGAGAATTTAAAAAACAAAATAAAATGCAAGCCTATATTTCAGTTATAACTTGGAAGTAGATGGAATTCAAATTGAAAATCAATTCCTGTTTAAACTAAGATATGTGAAACAATTCTGATTCAGCTTTGCTTAAGCTCCAAATAGAAGAGCAGTTGCTTATAAACAAACTCCTTTGACTAGAATGATGTCTAAGAGTCAGAATCGCCATACACCAATGATGGTCTCACACATGATGTCACACACACATGCACTCCCACAGTTTCCCGCTGTAAGTTAGGCCTACATATGAGAATCATCCCTTACAGGCAGTACTCTACCCTACCCTAACCTCAACCCTATAAGTGAATATTAAACGATTCATTCAGAGCCAGATAATAACCATTACACATTATCCTTGTCATAATATATTTTCTTTCTATTCCTTTTCTTCGTGTAACCACTTGTCATAGTACAGCAGCCTGTCTAAGCTGCCCTACAGGGATTTAATTCTCAAAAACTCCTCGGCAGAAGCACAAGGTCAAGAGTTAGTCTCTCTGAAAGAAAAGGACAGGAGGAGGAGGAGAGGGAGGAAGAAGAGGAGGAAGAGAAGTGGAGGAGGAGGAGAGGAAGAAGAGGAAGGAGGAGGAGGATGGAGGAGAAATAGGAATGAATGAGGAGGGGAAGAGGAAGAGGAGGATGAAGGAAAAGGAGAGCAGAAGAAGGAGGAGGAGGAAGACGGGGGAGGAGAAAGAGAAGGAGGAGGGACAAAATAACATAGGAGAGGGAAGACAAGCTCTAACGAAGCCACTTGCAGAGCACACTGCATATCTGCCACACGTTTTTAGTGTGTTTAGTGTTAAACAGATACATAAATACTTCTCTATCTCCTGCTTATGAAAGAAAAATGAGAACACTTTTAGGATTTCAGGTCACATATCCTTTTCTACCCGGATGAAAGCAGCTTCTAAACAGCTGACAAACTCCAGTGCGGTGATTTTAAGAGGAGTTATGCAAAATGCATGTGTGTGCTCCAGCTGCTGAATGTTGTGTTACGCAGAGCATATTTTATACATAATGCATGTGTAGTGGAGCGCTGCTCCTTTAAGGGAAAGTCTGACGCTGGGCACACGTCACCACGCCGCTCGTAGAGGCTTATGGGAAGTCTCTTCATAAATACTGCCAGGGCTAGTATTCGGTAAGCCTGCAAAGTCCCCCTTTGCGCGTTTCATCGCCACCGGCGAATGCTGTGGTGGCTTCTCCCCTCGTCGTCGAGAGGAGTGCGGTGTCCAGTTCAGATCTAGGAGATGTGGACCATTTCTTGTCCTCGTGAGTATGTGGACCACAGACCTGTATTAACCTAGACTGGCAATGCCCCTCGAAATTTTCGGATTTCTCAGAGCCTCAGAATCGTAGTCCGCCATCTTAGTGGAGACTCCCGTAATTACGTAATGACGTCATGCACCGATGGTTTTTTTTTTTTTTTTTTTTTTTTTTAAATTTGCAACACTGGTTCACTAGTTAAGTTGAACCAGGCCATGTGTAACGTCTTTAGAACAATACAGTCCCTCCAGTTTTTCGCGATTCAGCGATCGCGTGGATTCATGCAAATTCAATGATATTCCGCATAATTTCACGATGCCGCGTAATTCCTGTAAAGCCGCATTTTTCCCGCAAAATTTCAACATTCTGTGGAGTTTATTGATTTATATTTTCGTCAAAAAAATAAAAATGTGACTACAATACCACCGGAGACGAAAACCAATACGAAGCATTTTTGTTAATATGTCACTGAAACATTGAAAAAGAATTGCCTGCTATTTCGGAAGTCGCGACCCTCATCTCAGCTGTTCCGCGTCTCTCCTCCCCTCCCTCACACATAGGCGTCGGTGCTGCACACTCATGACCTTTTTTTTAACAGCAGTAGCCTACTTTTCAGTGCAATCCTGGGTGGAAAAAGTATTGTTGCCCATTTATCCATGACGAAGAAGTGTATGCAGTCATGAAATAGTGGCGGTAGGCTACTGTCGCACAGTAGGGCCTAGCAAACATCTTATGTTAGGCTATGTTTGCGGAACTTCTCCACTCTCCCCTGTCGCTTTCATGAGCATGCTACCCGACGGTCGTTGTCTAATCTTTTTTCAATGTTCGCTAATGTTTGTAATTTAAGGGTCTATGTCTATGCGTAGGCACAAGCCTTCTGATAACAATCACTGTAGTGCCGATCGCAAAGGTTTCGGAAGTGTGGAGTTTTGCAACTTGTTTCAGTCAAGGACACCGAGATAGGAAGTGAACGGCCCTTCCACGCTTTCACTGTGTTATTGCAATAAAGTCTTGCGAATCCATGCAACCATGCACACAACCATGTCAACGAGAGCGTGTATGCCATCACAACTTTGCATCAAGCAAATAATATGCAACAGCTTGCAATACGAGCACGAGAGAGAGAGAGAGAGAGAGACGCGTCTTCCAACAGGTGACATTGTAACGCTTGCATACAGCACACATTGGACGCACTGGCTAATAAGACGCTCTGACAGCTTTTGACAATATTTTATAATTCTATTATATAGGAAGTGTGTTTCTGAATCTCTCTCTCTTTTGTCTTAAGCCTGCTTAGACTGATTGTGGTTTTCAGTTACCAAAAAAACCCAGAAAGGGATGCAAAATCTTTGCAAAAAATGAGAAAATGCCGCAAAATCTTTGCAAAAAATGAGAAAATGCCGCCACAAAATCAGGCATTTTGACCGCAAAAATCACAAAATCCCAGTGCAAAATCCTGGAGGGACTGAATAATAGATCTAGTATAAATTAATGTTCTAGAAAAGTCTCGCTCTCAAGTGGCTCGTTATTTTCACAGCTGCAATGTGCTGTGCCGTGTTGTTGCTAGGTTACCTTCAGCGTCCTTGGGGGGGGGGGGGGGGGGGGGGGGGGGGGGGGTATTAGTACAGTTACCGGTAGCTTCACTGAAAACGTACGGCTTATTTAAGAAATATACATACCAATATACACAGTTGTCATTACATCTGAGTTAAGTACATAAAATAAGATTTACACACGTAAGCATGGCCGATTCAGTGTCACAAATATCCACAAACCTGCATAAGCGGCAACGAAAACAGTCGGCTTCGGGGTTGCCAGATAACACTGATTATTTTCGTCCATTTTTACCCACAGACCGCCTTCCTCAACGGCCCCGATTGGGCGGGAAACCGCCCGATCTGGCAAGACCGCTCAGCTTCAGGCTCTCTAATAAAACGTTTGGAGGTAGTGAGGGTTATTTCATTATTGGAGTGAGAATTTAGACGTTACGACTTGTCAAAATCTTACAAAAAATGATTGAAACCCACTTTGATAACGTTGTAATCACCGTTTGAAATCGTATGCATTCCTATGGCTCACAGCTGCGATAGTCTCCACTAGGCGGGGCTAAGTCTGTGGGAGGAGCCCATAGGGCGCGAAAAAGGCAAAGATGGCTGCGCCCGGTCAATCCGAAAAGCTGCCACTGGCTAGAACCGCCCATTGCCAGTCTAGGTTAATACAGGTCTGTGATGTGGACCATCTCTTGTCGCTGTTTATGTGCTAGCCAGCGGCTAGTGGCTAACTTCGCGTCTGCTGTTCTATAGGTTGTGATTCCAACTTGGCATCTCTTACTTGGCTAGAGTGATCTCTTGTTTCTCCACTGGCAAGGACTTCGGTGGACAATACCAATGGTTACCTTGCGCTTTTCCCGTCTCCTGCACGCCGGTATGTATTATAGTGGGTTAGCTTGTGCCTTTACCCAGCTCTGACTGTTTGTTTTCTTACCATGGTTGCTAACGACGGCCATTATTATGGTTTCAGCGTGTGGTCGCTACCGGCGCCTCGGCCGTGTACCTCTGTATTGGCACTCCGACTGTGAGAATTGCGCATCGGTGCACCCTCATCTTCGGGTAAGGTAACCTCTCGGCAGCAGAATCGTATGATAGTGGGTGTCCTGCTAGCTTGGCTAACGCTCTCCTCCTCCCTCGCAGGTTGTATCTGTGTGGCCGTGGTCAGACACACCACGCGTTTAGGTGCACGAGCGGCGACTTTTAGCCCCGGTTGTGTGGTGCCTCTGGACGCCGGGAACCCGTATCTCGGCTGCTGCTCCGGCCTCGGGAAATTGGACATTCGTGTGTGTGTGTGCGTTGGCGCGTTTTAGTTCAGTGTGTGTGCGTGTGCGTACGTTTGTGCGTGTGAGTGTGTGTGTAGGTAGTGACGAGTGAGTGTGGGGATAACTAGGGGACTGCACGAAGCTGAGCTTCTGGGGTTGGTTTACCTCATGTTTTGATTTTCGTTTTCTTTCGTTTGCTGTGCCTAATTTCCTTTTTGTTTCATTATTTCATTCAATTATCAAATTTCTTATTTGACTGCATGTGTTTACTGGATTTTGATTTATTTTGCATGGTTTGCTGTGATTTCTTGTTGTTTCTGTTTGCCGTGAATTATTTCTGTTTGTTGTGAACTATTTCTTTACTTTTTCTTTTGTTAATCCTGAGGTGTGCCATTCGCCCTATTGTGTTAGCCGTGCCAGCCCCTAGTGGCAAAGTCTGACAACCTGAGTGTAGGTTCTAAGGCCTTAGGCCTACCAGGTGTGTTGTTTATTGTGAATTAAGGAACATACTTTGGGGCAGGTGTTTACAGATCCGCGGGTGTGGTGGCAGCACACCCACCCCTGCACTTTACTGTTAACGTGAACATACTTTGGGGCAAGTGTTTATCTATCTGCGGGTGATTGCGACAGCACACCCACCCCACTGCACTTTGTGAATTGTGAGTACCTTTTTATATTTTATTACAAAGAGTGAGAAAAATATATTTTTATAACGCAAAGGATAATAAAGATTTGAATTATTAATTGTCACCACTGTCTCTGCCTCCATTGTGCACGAACCTGTGTTTGCCTGGTAATCTATTGTGCGGGTACATTGTGTGTTGGTCCGGGGTATCTGTAACTACCCCTAATTCATTTCCTCCGGGGGCTCCACCCCCGGGGGTGGCGTAGTCGAACTACTTCCTGTAACGGTCTCGCCCACTACACATGTGTGTTGTCCAGGTGCTGCATGTTATGTTATGCAGACTAGAGCATATTTTATTCCACAGCGCTGCGCTGGTATGGGGTGCAAATAGCTTAATGCACACGTTTCCTTCAGAAGCATATAGCGTCCTGCATATAGCTTAATGCACACGTTTCCAAGACCTTCAGAAGCATATAGTGTCCTGCACCATGTCTGTCTGTCTGTCATTTAAATTGAGGGGAGTGTTGGGAGAGGATCCCAGCAGTAGCTGCAATCAAGGTCTCATTCCCCTTTTCTTCTGTATGTCTGTCTGTCTGTCTGTCTGTCTGTCTGTCTGTCTGTCTGTCTGTCTGTCTGTCTGTCTGTCTGTCTGTCTGTCTGTCTGTCTGTCTGTCTGTCTCTCTCTCTCTCTCTCTCTCTCTCTTTCTCTCTCTCTTTCTCTCTCTCTCTCTCTCCCCCAGGACACCAAGACATACTGTATCTCGCCACAGTGAAAGCATTGGAATGTGTCTCACACACACTTTTTGTTTTCCATTTCCTGCCCTATATGCTTCAGCATTGACATACATAATATGTAGGACAATGCATGTGTATGTGTGTGGGATTAAAACAGTGTGTGTGTGTGTGTGTGTGTGTGTGTGTGTGTGTGTGTGTGTGTGTGTGTGTGTGTGTGTGTGTGTACGCGCGCGAGTGTGCGTGTGCATGTGTGGTCATGTGGTCATGTGTGTGTGTGTGTGTTTTCATATTCCATATGTCTATCACTGAGCAAATCACTGACAAAGCATTACAAGATGTGCTGATACACACTGAAGCACTGAATGTATCCAAATGGCTGACTTGGACGTGAAAACATAAAAGCTACTACGCATTGTGGATGCATCACTACCTGAAACTCCTAAGTGCCACAAACTATCTAAGTTATCCACAAACTCCCATGAGATGGCAACACTGGGAAACTTCTGAAGGAACGTTGCCAGCTTATGTTGCTACCAGATGTCGATTTGCTTTTCCTTTTTTCCCTTTTTTTTTTTTTGAATTTTTGTTTTTGTTCTTTTTTTCTAACAGGAGGACGTGGTTAGTCAGACAGAAGCAGCCAACTTTTTCATGAGCCCATCTGAACATTATGGGCCTTGCAATGATCAAAATGTTTCCCCACGTATAAAAGCATCTTTATCCTTTTTACACAACATAGTACAGTCTCCTAAGCTCATTCTGTTGGTTTATATACAATAATAATATTGTCTAGTATGTGTTAATTTCACTATCACCCTATAAAATGGATGTCACAGGGAAAGTGGATTAAAAGTACTGTATGCGCTGTATGCTCCGACAGTGAAAAAAAAAGCGACGTAAGAAAAACGCTGTCAGCAATACAGCACTGTATTGCTGTCCCTCATTTAATTTAGCAGCCAAGAGTAGGCTACTGCGGAGAGCAGGCAGGTGGGCCAGAATGGTGTTGATCGATTCGGCAATGCATCGCAATGTGGGGCAGGACAATTCAATAATAAATTCAGCAAGTTATATAAACTATCATTTTTTCCAAGTTTCGATTACTTCCGTGCGCATTTCCGGAGCAAATGAACTTTAAATTAAATTAAAGTACTTCAAAGCATTAAAAACTCCTGGACTGATACACACAACAGCCAAATACTGTTCAGTATCTGACTGCTTGCATAGCCTCATGACTGATGAAAAATGTGCCTTGCTTTCAGTCGAAATGTAATGCATTGCAATGCATCGTACTGAATCGATTTGAATCAAATCGTTACCTCCCGAATCATAATTGAATCGAATAATAAGGGCAGTGCCAATGCACACCACTAATATCCAGGCTAGATAGGCCTACACTAGTAGTGTAATAGAGTAGGATACTCTGTTTATCCTGAAGTAAACTAAGGATTAGAGTAAACACTGTTTGAATGGCGTAAAAGGGACCAAAAATAAAAATGTATCTGAGTCATTCATGTAGGCCTCTTACATCAGAAATAGTCCATAAACTAGTGGTCTGTAATGCTTGGATGTGTGAGGTTTGCTTGCTGCCGTGTGGACATCCTGAAATGCTGTCATATGGAAGTAGGAAAGCAAAAATCTCTTAGATAGGCCTATGAGACTCATTGGTGACCCCGCCACACACACAACCAATAAATATGTAATTTATGATAGTCCTACATTACTAATCTAAATATAATCCTCTATTTTTTAATCTTAATCTCATTGTGCCCCTATCTCCCTAAAACTCCCTCTCCCTCTTCTCTAACTCACTCTCTCTCTCTCTCTCTCTCTCTCTCTCTCTCTCCCTCTCTCTCTCTCTCTCTCTCTCTCTCTCTCTCTCTCTCTCTCTCTCTCTCTCTCATTCTATTGTAGTTAATGCTCTCATCGTGGACACAGCACAAACAACTCACAAACAAAATCTGCACTCAGTGCTAGGGAACAACTAACACATACAGAACATGTGACATGTGACCACCCCAATGAGCTGTAATGGCTCCCGATGGTGACTGCTGCTGCTCATTTCATCTCCAATCCCTGGTCCATCATGGAGCGTTATCCTCCTCACTCTAATAGCAGCAGCAGCAGCAGCAGCAGCAGTATCTCGTGATCTGAGAATTATAAGGTTCTATCTCCATTTTTGGTAAAATTGAGTTTTTTTACATAATCTGACCCATTACATGCTTATTAATGCCTGGGTCAGGGTGGTGTTATTTTTGTGAAAAAAGTATTATTTTACATTGTTATTGATAAAATAAAAATGTTCTATCTCACAAAACAGCTGGGATGTAAAAACTTTGATGCTCAATATCTCAGAACTACCCTAAACAGAGATAGAACCTTATAATTCTAAGCTCACAATCTACTACAGCCCTCCAGCCCTTCAGTCCTTCAGCCCTGCAGGGAGGAGTGATTCCCACTTGTGGCTTCATGAGCTCCAGGCTGCAGGGATTTACTCCGAATCCACCATAAGAGCATTAGACCGGATTCTCACTGACCAGTGGTCAGTACATTGGCCTGGGCAGGAGGAGCGGTCCGGCCTGCTTTGCCTGCAAGTGGCAAATGGCCGTTTTTTTCCTATTGTGTTTGTGACCTTGTCATGGATGGTCCTGCCTCCAACAGTCGCTGCATGGCAAAGGAATGGCAGTTGTTTTTTTCTACTGTGTATATGGGAATGTTTGAAGTGAAGTGGACTTGGGAAAGACTATGGTGGTCACCGCTTCATATTCTCATATTTATGAGATCGAGAAAAAAAAAAATGAAAATCATAGTGAGGTTCTCTCTCTCGCACGCACACACGCATGCACGCACACACGCACGCACACACACACACACACACACACACACACACACACACACACACACACACACACACACACACACACAGCTGTGCGTCTGTCTGATGCAGTATAGTATTGTTGTAGCATCATGCAGGATCCACTACCCAGAGGGAGGAGGTGAGCCACTGGCACTGAGTGATCATGTCTGGCTCACAGCACAGCAAAGCATCTCAGCTCATTCCAGAGACGTCCACAGAGCTGGAATTTGGTCCAGCTGTGAAGCGTAGCGTAAAGGCGGGAGCCAGCAATGTAGAGTAAAGGCAGGAGCTTGTGAAGTCGACGTCGCCTTTACTCTACGTTTCAAAATTATATGAACAATAAAGCCTGGATGTTTTGAACCAAGCCATCCACCGGCACTTTATGAGTGGTAGCGTATGAGTATAAATAAACAACATAGTTTGTGCCTGCAAAAAATTGCCCATAGGAAGTCATGGAAAATAGCATTATGGTAGTTGATTGTATGGCCACCAGGATTGTCTTTTGATTCAGTGGTAAGGCTGAGCTGACACACTGAGTAGTAGGCAGTGACAGTATACGCTCAGCTTGGTTCAGCCAGACAAAAAAACGAGGGCTGGTTTTCGAGCTGTACCGTACTTGCTAATAGGAATGCAATACGCTGTGTCCAAGTGGAGCTGTAACAGGTAGAAAACGGGCAGTTGAAAATGACCTGTAGTTTAGGCCTCTTACTATCTCTGTCAAATTGAAAAAAATGTTAGGGGTCCATGCCAAATTAAAATGACTCCGTGCTCTCTTTTTTAGCAGGCTAAAATATTTTTGGCCAAGGGGCGATTTATTCGTTATTCAATCAGTCCCTGAACTTCTACATCAATTCATCCCTGTGGATACAGTGTGTTGGGCGTGCTCACACTGTACTTTTGTACTCTTATACCATATCATCATTTCATAGTCCTCTATGTGCAGTTGTGAAGCTTTGGACCTCCTGAATTACCCCCCCCACACACACACACACACCCCACCCCACACCCCCTCAAGCATGCATGCGCAGGTACATGTACGCACGCAGGCACGCAGGCACGCAGGCACACAGGCATGCAGGCACGCACTCATGCACACACACAATAGACCTCAAACAATGTCACAGCTCAAAACGTTTCCCATTCCCAAATTCTCATTCCATGTTTTGTGTCAATATGGTATTTCAATGCACATTTAACTTCAAACTGACCATAATAAGCAATACACAGTCTCAAATGATAATGCCCCAAATTTTGCTTGTTCCAACGACATGCATGTGGTTAAGTCACTTAATTCAGAATGAAATGTCTCATGTAAACATACTTGAGTATGTTGTGCAATCCAGTGCCTCACATTCATTTTTACATTGAATCAAGTTGCCTACCAGCACCGCAGGAGGATCCTGGGGTTCAAATCTTGCTGAAATAACCTTGAAACGCAGAGGAGGAGAAAGAATCGAAACAGTGAATATTTACCAGCAGAGCATATTTTTTATGCTTACCTTGTGTATTTTGGATAGTGAATACAAGAAAAGAAGTGTGTGTGTGTGTGTGTGTGTGTGTGTGTGTGTGTGTGTGTGTGTGTGTGTGTGTGTGTGTGTGTGTGTGTGTGTGTGTGTGTGTGTGTGTGTGTGTGTGTGTGTGTGTGTGTGTGTGTGTGAGTGCGTGCAGAGCTGAAGTAGTAATCTGGCACACAGGGCATGTTCCCATTTTCACAGGGCTGGTCTATGCCGGTTTGTTGTCCCAGCCCAGCCCTGTGTGTGTGTGTGTGTGTGTGTGTGTGTGTGTGTGTGTGTGTGTGTGTGTGTGTGTGTGTGTGTGTGTGTGTGTGTGTGTGTGTGTGTGTGTGTGTGTGTGTGTGTCTGTGTGTGTGTGTGTGTCTGTGTGTGTGTGTGTGTCTGTGTCTGTGTAGGGTGGTGGGGGATTACTGCAAAAGTTTCAACCCTGGTCCCCATTGCCAATAGCACATTTGTGCTATGTTTCAAACACCACACCACAAAGTCCATCCATGTGGAAAACACTGCACCCCATGCTGCTGCTTATGTGCTACATGGATTCTTTCAAACGCCGGGGTGTGAATGTGGGTTTGAACCAATTCTGAGTATGAATGTGCCATACAAATGTAGCTCATTGTCGTAGAGAACATACTACTGTATATTGCCAGAAAGATACCGATGTCATACTGTGCACCCTTATTTATTGTTTCAGCAGCATAGCCATTTATTGTGGAACTGAAAGGGCCATACAGTGCAAGTGAATGATGCTACGGTACGTGTTGAACTGTAGTTGGCCAGAATCCCACAACAACCCCCTCTCTCTACACTCTCTAAGCTCAAGGCGAAACCACCAATCTCTGCAAAAAACATTACAAAAAGACACAAAAGCAAGGCATCCTGACTCTGGCAGAACAAAATGGAGCTCATGTTCAATCACAATGTGATTTATGCAGCATCATCATCTCCCACCCAAACCCCCAACCACGTCATCCGAAATGGCAAGACTTGTCGTGATTGGACGAGCCCGGTGCAGATGGGTAAATGGGTTCATCCAACATGCATGAAGGCCTATCAACCGCCAGGCCTCGCTTATGTACAGCCTCGACACCTCGTTATGGCTGACAGGCGTGAGCCATGTATACATTATGTCGCACTCACTCTTTTGTAAATGTATATGTGTGTCTGCTTATAATTGAACGCAATGTGCATTGGAAAGGAACTGCATTATACAGAGAGCAAGCGAACAAGCAGGCAAGTGAGTGAGTGAGTGAGCGAGTGCTTGTGGGTTGAATGTTCTCCGGAAACATTTATCATAAAAAATTAAACTTTGACAGATGGAATATGTTTGAAATGCTGGGCATATATTATTGATGGTCCTGTACCGCATTCATTCAGGATTTTTCATATTCCGTGTCCCTCCCTTCTGAAACATACAACCTACACACTATTGTAATGTCCACACACTCCATGTTACTACGTTTCTAATGCCTATTTTTTCTAGAACTTTCTGTGATTGTGTACACATACGTGCAGTATATAGAAATTAGGACTGGGCTTGTATAGAGGTAAAACAGAGTCAACAAAATTATGCAACATAGTGTGTTAAATTGTGGAGTAGACTGCCAAATGATGCATTAATGCACTGATGCAAAGATAAGAAAATACATTCTCCTCCATTGGCGTAGGCATTCATAAATACATATAAAACCAAGATGGGGGGCAAATACAGGCATAAATGAATTACAAACACCTGCAAAGAAGAAGCCCTGATGTCAGTGGTTTGTATCAAGTGCTGTGATGTGCAACACATCATGAGGAGTACTGTGTATAACATCAGGCAACATGTGGAGTACAACATCTGGCAACATGTGGAGTACTGAGTACAACATCCAGCAATGTGAGGAGTAGCTATATCCCACTGACTCATACTAGAGAACAATCCTCTACTACGTGCTCAGATTCCAGGGAGATGGTGGCATGCTACATGTTTAATTGGAAGAGAGAGGAGAGATGGAGTGACAGAGCTAGAGAGAGAGAGAGAGAGAGAGAGAGAGAGAGAGAGAGAGAGAGAGAGAGAGAGAGAGAGAGAGAGAGAGAGAGAGAGAGAGATAACAAGAGCAGACATTTTTTAAGAAGGCAGTGCAGGTTTCCTCACACTACAGGCTTCTCTCCAGTCTGGTTGTCAGGCATGCCTTGAAGCGTTCACAGCTGAAACAGAGTGTTTTAGTTTCACCTACCGCCGGCTCGATTTCCATTTATTTTGTCACACCTCTTCTTTTAGTGCTTTTTAGACTTTGTTCTCCTCCGTGTGCCTATTTTAGAGTTATTTTCAGTGGGTGGTGTATTGTCTCAAGAGTTCTCAAGCTGGCACTTTTTTTTCTTTTTCCTTTTTTACCGAAGGTGTTAAAACGTTATAGGCTCCCATTTGCAGATCGCCTTCTGCCAGGCATCCCCCAGTGGCAGGTGTGCCTTTTTTACTTCATAAAGCAAAAGTAATATTCTTATAATTACCATATAAGGATAACAAACAAAAGAGTATTGTATAGGAAGAACCACGAAGAAGAGTTGTTTTATCTGCACTAGAGGTCTCCTGCACAGTGTGACAATAACTGCTGATGCCACTACAGGGTTTTGCAGTTGAAACCTATGCTGAGGTTGCAGCCAGAGGCACATCTTGTCACCAGGCTAGGCAGGCAGCTGCATGGGGCCCCCAAGCTTGTAAATGGTGAATAATAGCTAAGACTTCAAACTACAGTAGTGGCGATGTGTTGTGTATGTTCATTCTTTTGAATATTCGCTTGGGGCCCCAGCTTACCCCTAGAATCAGCTCTGGTTGCAGCAGTGCTGCTGGAATATCCAAGCTTTCTTTTGTCATAACCTTCATGACATCTTTTATACTGTAACATCGATAATGGAAACAGTTGGTGTGCTGTACTTTCTCAGAGGCGAAATGTATTGGCAAGCCAAGCAGTATATAAAACATACAAGGACTGTAGATTACAGCGTACTGTACCTCCCTCCCTCCCTTGTTGCCCTGCCTGCCTTAGTGTTCCTGTGGAGTTGGATCATGAATTAAACATTTTGATGATGTGTCTCTCTTCTCGTCATTTTCACACAACACAGTGTGAATTGAGACACAGTTATTACGTCCACTTATTTTGCGTATTGGAGTCACAAGCCATTGATAATTGGGGGACAAAAATAAATGGGATATGCCAAACATAAAAATGAATAACTGAAGTCAGAGAAGCCAAAGCAAGCACACAGATGGATTTTGAGAAAAATGAAGTAGTCACACACAAAAAGTGATTTGGTTTTCATCGCAATCATCTGTTTGTCTCTCTCTCTATGCAGGTTTCTGTTGGAGCCGAGGGTACCTGAGTGTATGACTTGCTTTTTTACATACAGAATAGTTGGACTCTATGACCCGACACAGTACATTTTGTATTGATAATTAATTCAACATTTAGTGAGTGGGACCAAATATGCTCTACAATTGTGTTGGATTTGCAATGTACAACCAACTTGATTGATTTTGCAGTGTCACCTCAACACTAGTTAGATTTAACCACACAATGGTTAAATTTAAGATTCCTCTGGAACAAATTTGGTTCGGAAGCACAGTAATTAACATTGTAAAATTGACTGTACACCCTAAGGCAGGCAATGGGGCATCGTGATGTTAATTGATGAGACGCAAAATAGGGATTAAGTTATTTATTGGATTTAACATGTTGTTCTGAAGGAGCAGCTACATTCCAAATTCTATTCCTGAGGAATATATAATCCGCGTTGAGTCCGGGAAAACAGGACAATCACAATTAAACAAAATGCTCCGCTAATCGTTTATTAAGCTTCTTGCTTTCATTGCATTCACTAGGAGCAACCATTTCCATTAATCACAGAGGAGGTTGCATCCAAAGCTCTTTTTTATGCAGTCAGCCCCCATTTGGATTTATCCCTTCACTTCATTAATGTTTTCTGTGATGAATAAACATTTAGAGCCAGACGAGAAACCAAACAGAGAGAGAAAAACACATATCAAGGCCAAATGGCATCTAAATCAAATATTACAGTTCAATATTCCATTATGTCCTTTTTGAAATGGCGAACGTGTTGGGTAAATACCACGGTGACCGATGAATGTTTTATGAACACCGGCTGTGGGCCAAACACTCTCTCTCTCTCTCTCTCTCTCTCTCTCTCTCTCTCTCTCTCTCTCTCTCTCTCTGAGTGCACCTGAGCTGTTGTCATAGCAATAGCCACATTTATTGCCATGGCCATTTTCCTCCCAGGCCATTATCATGACATTAGTGTTAAATAATCACAACAGAATAGATGTATGGGGGTCAGGTTTTTCATTTACTTAAAATCTTTTTGTTTATTTGTTTACATTTGTTTTTGCCATGTGATGGTCATCTGCCAGAGCAAACACTCTACCAAGCAGCTGCAGAGGAAGAGTTGGATCGAATGAGAACCGTTGGAGATCCCAGAGGTGAAACAGAACGTAGAGGTTCTGCTAATGAGGAACCGACAGTAGAAGGTTATCAGCCAATCACTGGGTGGTACACCAGGGAAATTCTACCAGCCAATCAATGAGTGGAGAAATGCTGCATCATCAGATATAGGAATGCCAGTCCTCTTCTCATTGACATTTGTAAAACTTTTTAAACTTGCACACCCAACGGACCCTAACTTGCTTGCTTAGTCTCTTTCCTTCCTTCCTTACTGTATTACACTCTGCTACAAAAGAAAAACTCGGTTTGAGGCAAGTGCCTCAATATTTTATTTGACCCCCACTGGATATTTTCTGCATCTTCCACAACTGTATTCATTACTGTGGCTAATATGCCTACCAATGACCAACAGAAATAGAACATGTTAAACAAAATATGACATACATGCAGTAAAATGAAATGAACAGATGCCTGATGGCACATTGAGTAAGGTGGAGTAAAAGGAAAGACTCTTGTAAAACAGACTTTTTTTTCCATCTAATGAAGAAATGAAGGTGTCTCGTAGGCCAATTTCAAGTTACAAAGTGGCTCTAAGGAGAATCAAAAGGTTCACAGCCCAAATGCAATGTTGTTCGCAATACAGTACATCCAAAACAGGTTACAAATGGTTTGCATATTATTTCAAGTCACAAAGAGGCTCAGTGCAGAAACAAAAGTATGCAGCTTCCTGTAATGCCGGACATTTTTAATTTCCCTATGTCATCTTTGTCATCTATCTCACCTCCCCTGCTGCTGTGTTCCAAAGATCTTCTTCACGCAGATTGCACTTACTGATTCGAAAAAATCTCTAGCTGATGTCTAATGATCACAGAGGGCCCGGGAGGAACCACAAGTGATTAGGTGCCATAATGAACCCCAACAACAACCTCTCAACCTCTACCCTCCATCCCCCAATACTCTGACATCCCCCGACCCTGATGATATTTGCTATTTAGACTTCCTGTCAGATAGAGGATGAGATGATGAGTCCCTGGGGAAGGGAAGGGAAATGAAACAACTTGTTGGCTGCTGTGAACCTTTCATCCTCTCAAAGTGAACTGCTTGGTGGGGTCGGGGTGGTGGTGTTGTATTGGAGATGGAGAAGGGGGGGGTGTTGTATCTTGAAACCACCCTCCCCACATGTCTCAGAGAACCCCCTAGAGTTCTCCTGAGAAACAAGAACAGGCCTGGAAAGCCGCAACATTAGCGAGTACTTAAACTCCCACCTGTCAAGGCGCCACTACTGAGCTGCCAATTGCCAAGGCCCCAGGAGGTCCAGCACAGCACAACTCCGTCTCACTAGGGCTCCACTCTAAATGACTGTCAAGGGTACACGACCTGAGCGGGTTCTGGTGTTGGTGCTCATGGTGGTGGTGAGGATGCGGATGGTAAAAGGTGCTGGATGGGTTTTGCTCTTCATTGTACACTTTTATTCCTTTTTTTTCTTTAGGCTTTCTGCCTTTATTATGACAGGATAGTAGAAGAGGTGGACAGGTCTTTGGTGGATGAATTGTTCATGTAGCAGTATGGCTCTTCAGCCATTTGAGCCATATAGCCAAATGCTGTTTTTCTTTGTCTTGTTTTTTTTGCTTACATTTTTAAAAAAAGGTTCATTTTCTCAATTTATTCAAACTCAGAGCGGACTCTGCCTCACTGACTGCTGCTTGCAATGGTGATGAAAACACCTGTCCTCCTGCCTGGACATCTGATGATGTGAGACTGGAAAATTATTTTAACAATACAGTCATGCAGAGACGCGTTTGGCAAGCTCTTCTTCGTGGAGTTAATGAAGGATTGTTGTTGTTGTTGTGTTGCCTGGAAACCGTTGAACTAAATAGATCTAAATAGGGCCATTTTTCAGTGGGCCTCAGCCAGTAATGCGGGTTTGGTCATTTGTTCCTATGGGACAGCTTATGAAGAGGCTAAAACATAAATAGCTGAGGCTGCTTCATAACATACCTCACTGAACATGAAATTACACTAATTGATCTCAATCATCCTGTTTTAGATACAGTGTGAACAACTTAGTAACATTGCAGGCTGCCACTATCTGACCACACACAGTAAATATTGTGTAAATGAATGCAGCTATTCGAACAGCAGAGACATTAAGACAAAGACAATGATAACACCAGAAAAATTGCAATGAAATGCGATGAAAATCAAATACCTTAAAAATAACAAAGTCGCATTAAGTTCCGGTAGTTCATAATGCGTTATATTGAATGGCAGGTCAAGTTATGCTACCAAGGAAAAGGTATTCTGCACAGCTAAGAATCTCTATGTTTATTATGTAACTGTACTGGTGTCTTTAATTCTTCCATGCCCCAACCACTGCCATGACACTAACACTTTCCTATGACGTTCAGAATGTGCAGTGACAGGCTAGGGTAATTTCATAAGTGCGCTATCTAAAATTAAAATTCAGTAGCCATGTATGCATACATCTTCGTTCTTGCAGAAGAACGGGCTTCTCATTATCGTGGGTTTCTCGCAGGAGAACCGCTGTCCGCACGACGAACCTATCATGAAGTGCTTTATGGGGTCGCTGGACCACTACACTCGAGGAGCATAAGTTAAAAACAAATAGCAAAATAGCGTATTGGTCAAGGTCGCTGACCATGGAGCTGAAATTACTTCCAAGCCCGATGTTGGCTATGTTCAAAAAACGGTGCTTGGGCTCTGGAGTACGGGGCTCCAACTTGCCCTTCTATGTGCAGGTCTATGAGCTTCCAGAGGGTTCCAAGTGTCTAAGGGGTAGATAGGACACATGCAGGTGCGTAGCAGCAAATTTTGGTGCAATCAGTTTCAATGGACACCCCCTCCCCCCAGCCATATACAGTATATTCATAAATCAGACTGTGTGTGGGCCCCCTATATACATGGGGCCCTGGTGACTCAGTCACACTTTACCTCCCTGAACGACACCCCTGGACACACGTAGCGGAGTTTGAAAGATTCCATCTGCATGCTGTCCTCCTATTCAGGCCACGACTTTATCAGCTAGACACCCGCTGCAGGAGATGTGGAGGTGGGGGAGAGTGGGTGGGTATGTGGGTGAGAGTGGGTGGTGTGTGTGTGTGTGTGTGTGTGTGTGTGTGTGTGTGTGTGTGTGTGTGCGTGTGCGTGCGTACATGCGTACGTGCATGCGTGCGTACGTGTGCGTGTGTGTGTGCGTACGTGACTGTGTTTGAGTGGGCCGTAATGATGTGAATGTGTGTACTTCATGCGTGGGGGGTTGTGGTTGCGTGTGGAAATGTGTGTCTGCGATTAAGTTGCAGTGCTGGTGTCCTCTGTGTGCTCTCTCTGTGTGTGTGTGTGTGTGTGTGTGTGTGTGTGTGTGTGTGTGTGTGTGTGTGTGTGTGTGTGTGTGTGTGTGTGTGTGTGCGTGTGTGTGTGAGTTTATTGCCAAGTCCAGGTCATTCATTAGTGGAGGAGTAATGCTTGTTTGTCTCATCCCTGCACACTCCTCATCTGCTGACTCTCACCCAGAGGTCATGCCAAGGATGGCAGCAGCATCACCACCACCACCCCACACTCCGACCCACCACCTCCCAACAGATGCCAGCCAGCCTCCCCCCTACTATGGCAAAAAGATGCAGACTCCATTCTTTACCACTTCAAACGATAACAGAGGCAGAGATTGACAAGGAAAAGGTTGAGGTCGAGGAGGAAGAGGCAGGGGATGAAGATGTCAAACTTGGGGTCTGAAACTTTGGATGAAGACTTTAAAAGAATGTAGAACGTACAGTACCCCCCCCCACACACACACACACACACACACACACAAAGGGGTTACTTGTCTCAGGCCAAGGGAGAGAGACGGGCCCCAGAATTGGATCCTCATTACATTGGGTTTGGGGCCCTTTTGTATGACTTTGTCCCGGGCCCAGTCAAACCTGTCACAGGCCCTGCCCAGCACCAAGGATGCTTGCTCCATCACTCCTACCTCCAAGGAATCATCCCCCTCCCTCAACTCGCCTCTCCTCTCACACACCACCCTCCACCTCCCGATAGCCTTCCGACAAGTCATTAACACTTGTCCCTGAAAAGGGGAAAGCACCCTGAGTTTGTTTTATTGCCAGTATTGAAATGCAGATCCTTGATTGTAGAGTATGATTTCCTCCTTGAATCCTCAATCTCCAATGTACCTTTGAAATAAGAATGGCTTGTTTTCGTTCTTTTTAGAAACCTTCAGTATTGAAATGCTCCTCAGATTGCACACGGCTTGGTTTTGTGTTTTCCTGTTTGTGTCCTATATATCTAATGTAGGCCTATTTTTTTGCTGTTTTTCAGTCAGATAAATAAAATAAATAAATAATAAATAAGATTAATACAATTAATTTATTTTATGTAAAAAAAACAGTTTGTCCTATTGATTGGAACTGCGTGGTGACAAGCACCACGTATGTAACGGACACATGAACACCTTACAAGGGATAAGGATGTGAGTGATGACATGGCAAACAGGATTGATGGCTCAACCGCCATAAAACAAAGTGTCAAGTGAGTGACTAACCAAAGCACCTCACTAACCATAGAATGACATCAGACATTTTTTGAGCTACAGCCAAGGTGCATTGGTCCTGCTTTTTAATTCACAGAAAATTTACAACTGCGGTCCAACTACAATTGGGGACTGTTGTGTCCATATGCAATGTGTTTAATGCATATACTCAGTTTAATGTGTTATTAGGAATCCAGGACACTGAGGGGCGCTAGTGGGACGCGCACTATAAATAGGCATGATGAAGAAATGTAATGAGATTCATGAAGTGAAGTTATGAGATAAAGCACCTCTGTTCCATATACTATTGTGTGGTTAATGTCTGATACCGAACAACCTACACAACAAAGTGGCGACGAGAGAAGGAGAGAAACTACTGAAATGGCTCTACTATCCTTACAACCTCCTGCTGCATTCCTGGACTGCCCAGGCGAACCGAAAATTCCATTTGCAACTTGGAAAAAGCTGTTCGATAACTACCTGCTTGCTATCGGGGGAAGCGCCTTTCCCGCCGAGAGGAAGAGAGCCCTGCTGATTCACTGCTTGGGAACAGAAGGTAACCGAATCTACAGTACCTTACCACTCGAAAATGATAATTACGATGGCTCCGTTGCGGCTTTGGAGAAGCACTTCAGTCCGAAATTGAACATTGTTGCTGAAAGATACCGTTTTAGGCAAAGAGCACAAGCTGTCGGAGAGTCAATTGACCATTACATCGCAGCATTGCGTGAGCTCGTGAAAAAATGTGATTTTGGGGCAATGGAGGACGAAATGCTTAGGGATCAAATTGTGGAGAAAACAAACAGTGCGCGCATCCGTGAAAGACTTTTAATGGAGGAAGATTTGAAACTGGATAAAACTCTGGATGTTGCCAGGCGTACTGAAGCTGCAATAGCCGATGCAAAGACTATTTCTGTGACTGATACAAAGCCCGTTGCTGCCGTGCACGTGCAAAAGAAGGCACGTAACCCGAAACAAAAACCTGCTCGTAAAACTGATGGAGCTACGTCATGCTACCGCTGTGGTGCTGCTGAGCACAAAGCAAATGACAAGTCGTGCCCTGCAAAAGACTCAAAATGCAACTCATGTGGAAAAGTGGGACACTTTTCAAGGGTATGCAAATCCTCCCAAAAGCCAGTTAATGAAGTGACTGTGCCTGAAATGTTTGTCTTGAGTGTTGAAAATAATTTCAATTTCAAATAATAATTTCACTGCTGATGCAACTAAACTAATGTGCCCTGTGAATATTACTGTGCCAAATACTACTGATGCATGTGATGTGAAGTTGCTAGTTGATACAGGGTCTGGTGTTTCTATACTACCTGAGAGTGTTTACAATGCTAATTTCAGCTCAGTTAAATTGCATAGTCCTACAGTGCAACTTGTGACATATTCTAAGGAAAAATTGAATGTGTTAGGGTGTCTTAGAGCTGATGTTACACACAGTGACAGCACTGCCTCCACTGACTTTTACATAGTCAAGTCAGGGACACCTATACTGGGCATGGACCTGGTGACTGCTCTCTAGCTGCAAATTAAAGGGGGACAGTTACTGACACAGGCGTCGGAAATCTGTGCAACGCTCCACCCAGCCAAAGCTCCGCCTACTCGCCATGAGAATGACGGTGAGTCACCTGCCACATTCGGATGTGCAAGGAACTTTGTGCACAAAGTGAAGCTCCGGCCTGATGCAAAGCCAGTGCGACAGAATCTCCGACACTTACCTCTCTCAGTTCGCGATGCTGTCTCCGAGGAACTCAAGGACCTGGAAAAAAACGGCATAATTGAGAAAATCGATGCGTCTGAATGGGTCTCACCAATCGTGGTCACCAAAAAGAAAACTAGTGGCATACGCATGTGTGTTGACCTGAGAGAAGTCAACAAGACCGTGATCATGGATAGCCATCCACTGCCACTGATCGAGGACATTCTGTCAGAACTGCGTGGCGCGGTTATGTTCTCAACTTTGGATTTGAAATCTGCTTATCATCAACTTCCGCTGCATGAAGAAAGTAGGGGGCTCACTGCTTTCATTACACATGAAGGACTGTACCAGTACCGCCGGGTTCCCTATGGACTGTGTTCAGCCCCAGCAGCTTTCCAAAAGATGATGATGCAGATTCTCAGTGGCATGAAGGGGGTGCAATGCTACCTTGATGATGTCATCACGTATGGATCATCAGAGGCAGAGCATAATGCCAACCTGAGCGCGGTGTTGCGCAAAATCAACGATGCTGGACTGAAACTCAATGTTGACAAATGCCAACTCCGTCAAACCACTCTGAGCTTCCTTGGCCAAAAGATTGGACCAGATGGTCTGCTGCCTGATGACGCTCACGTTGCTGCTATCCTGAATGCACCGTCTCCTTCCGATCCTGCAACCTTGCGCTCTTTTCTTGGCCTGAGTGCATGGTACAGCAAGTTTGTGCCAAATTACGCAACTGTCGTTGAGCCCATGAGAGCTCTTCTTCGGAAAAATGTCTCATTCCACTGGAGCAAGCCAGCTCAAGCAGCATTCGAGAAAGTCAAGCAGCTGATCGTGCATAGCACTGCGCTGGTGATGTTTGACCCCAGTAAGTCAACCATTGTCTCAACAGACGCCTCAGATTATGGAATAGGTGCAGTCTTGACTCAGTTGGACAGTAATGGTGCAGAGCAGACTGTTGCTTTTGCATCTCGCAGTCTTTCTGATGCAGAGCGGAAATACTCTATTGTCGAGAAGGAAGCGCTAGCCTGCGTCTGGGCTGCTGAGAAATGGCGGACATGGCTGTGGGGACGAAGATTCCTGCTACGCACTGATCACCAAGCACTTACCACGCTGCTGACTACCAAAGGCAATAACCGTGCTGGTCTCCGCATTGCCCGATGGTCTGCTCGTCTCCTGGAGTTCGACTACGACGTTCAATACAGGAAAGGGACGCTGAACCCTGTTGCCGACTGCCTGTCGAGACTCCCGCTGCCTGAAACTGACACTGCATATGCAGAAGAGATCGAGTCAGTGGCTGCCATACTCACTGACGTGAGTGCTGTGTCTGAGGAAGATTTTCGCTCACAATGCAATGACTGCCCAGTCCTCACGAAACTCCGTGCACAGATACAGAAAGGCTGGCCGTCGCGGAAGTCTACACTCGATCCTGACATACAGCCATACTTCGACATCCGCCATGAGCTTGCGGTCATGAATGAATGCATCGTCAGAGGGTCTTACAGACTGATCGTACCCGAGTCACTGCAGAAAAGACTCATTGTTCTAGCCCATGAAACCCACCAGGGTATTGTGCGCACCAAACAGCGCCTCAGGGTGTTGTACTGGTGGCCAAAAATGGACTTTCAGATAGAAACTTACATTAAAGACTGCCAAACCTGCCGAGAGAATGACAAAACAACCACCACCCATGATGCTCCACTCCAACCAGTCCCACTACCATCTGCTGCTTGGGAGAAGGTGTCCGTGGACATCATAGGCCCGTTTGAGAAAGCTCCGCCTGACTGTAGGTTTGCCATATCAATGGTAGACTACTTTAGTAAATGGCCTGAAGTAGCGTTCGCTCCACGTGTTGACACAGCTACCATAATACAGTTCTTGACTACCATTTTCTCCCGAGAAGGAAATCCAAAGACGCTGATAAGTGACAATGGTCCTCAATTTCTCTCTGCTGAGTTTGCTGACTTTCTCAAAGAGAGTGGAATACAACACCTGAGATCTTCAGTGTACTACCCAAGAGCTAATGGAGAAGTTGAAAGATTCAACAGATGCGTTAAGGACTGCTTGCAGACTGCATCCATCCAAGGAGAACCATGGAAGTCGTTCCTTAGAACTTACCTGAGGGACTACAGAGCGACTCCTCATTCCACCACTGGAGTATCCCCTTCAGAACTGCTCCATGGCCGACGAATGAGAACAAAGCTACAGGTGATCGACATGCCTGTCCCACCAACAGACCAGAAAGCTGTGCGAGAAAGAGTAGAGCGTAAACAACAGAAAATGAAAGCGTACACCGACCAACAAAGACATGCCAAGTCGTCCAACTTCCAGCCCGGTGACAAAGTAAGGGTGAGAAAACCATGGAAAGTGAAGAAAGGAGAACTGAAGTTTTCTAAACCAAGAACTGTCGTGAGAAAGAAAGGACTGGATACATATCTGTTGGATGATGGAAGAACCTGGAACTCCTCACATCTGTCCGTACTTCCCGACTTGAGCACAAATGAGGATTCTGATAGGACAATGGACTGTACCGATACAGGGAATGACCAAATGGCCGACTCTGACACCGATAGCCTGCCCAGACCTGTCAGGATTAGGAATGCACCTAGCTGGACCAAAGATTTTGTTATGAAATGATGATAGGAAATGTTGCTTACAATACTTACAATAATGTTTTGTTTGAAGTGCTACTGTTACTTTTACTAATATAGGCCTACTGTCTGGTTCACCTAGGTACTGAGATGTATCTTTTGTTCAAACAGGGAAGATGTTGTGTCCTTATGCAATGTGTTTAATGCATATACTCAGTTTAATGTGTTATTAGGAATCCAGGACACTGAGGGGCGCTAGTGGGACGCGCACTATAAATAGGCATGATGAAGAAATGTAATGAGATTCATGAAGTGAAGTTATGAGATAAAGCACCTCTGTTCCATATACTCCTGTGTGGTTAATGTCTGATACCGAACAACCTACACAACAGGGACCCTATTGAAAATGAGATGTCACATCTCAATGAGGCCTTGCCTTATGCCTTGCCTTATTCCTCTTCGCTCCAAGCAGAGCATAGGGCTTCTACTAACTGCCTCCAGACAACACAATCTTGGCTTTTCGTCTTGGCTTCATGATGTTGATTTTCTGGAGTTCATCTCTGGTGGTTCTTCGCCATGAGTCTTTGGGCCTTCCTCTGCATCTTGTACCTTGAGGGTTCCAGTCGAGCGCATGTCTTGTGGTGTTTAACTCTGGCTTTCTTAGGGTGTGTCCAATCCATTTCCATTTCCTTCTTTTGATGGTTACTTCCAGTTCTTCATGTTCAGTACGTCTCCAGAGCTCGTTGTTGGTTATTTTGTTTGGCCACCAGATGCCACATAGATGTCTTAGCTTCTTGTTGATGAATGGTTGTAGTTTAGCCAATATACCCTTGTTTATTTTCCATGTTTCGCAGCCATACAAAAGAACGATTTTGACGCTGGAATTAAAAATCCTTAGCTTGGTCTTTAAAGAAATGGCTCTACTTCTCCAAACTTTGTTCAATGAGGCACTCCCCGTAAATAAATAAATAAATAATAAAAAAAAATGTCATTACTTACAAGTAACTTACAACTCTCATGAAACAATGTCGCTAAAAACATTAATTGATGCTAGAGAGAGAGAGAGAGAGAGAGGGAGAGAGAGAGAGAGAGAGAGAGAGAGAGAGAGAGAGAGAGAATATCCCAGGTATAACCACTCCCTCACCGCAGAATGACATCCGAGATTACAATGGCAAAATGAAAAATTGTGAGCGCTCTGAAGTATTTTCTCCAGGTAGAAGGGGTGCATCTGTTTTTTATTATTATTCTTTTTTTATTGAAGAACAACAAACAAAAGACAAACAAACAGAAAAAAGAAAGAAAGACAACAGTAATAAAATCTCTAAGACAAGGCTATGCAATACAGTACACTGTACAGTGCCATGACAGTCCATGCAATCCAGTTGGTGAGATTATCAAGTGCAGGGAGTAAAGTTATTTAAAATCCCTTTATTCTACATTGGGGTGTACAGACCTAAAAACACACACTGGTTTCAGCCGAATGGCCTTCATCAGATCGTGGTTAATCCAGGGTGCGTTGGTGCTGTGACTTTTATTTTTTTGTTTAGTTTGTTTTGGTGCCCATTTTATTTCACTGCAAAACAACTTACAACTCTCCATTAAACAATGTCACACAAAAACATTGTCAGAGGCCATGTCAGACACTATTTTGAGGAAGGGAGAGAAGTGCTTTCCTCA
>NC_085876.1:33239378-33261878 GCF_034702125.1 Engraulis encrasicolus
CCACCACCATCATCTTCCACCTACACCATCTCATCCCACAATATAAAGACAATAGGTTAGACCCATCTCCCATGTCTCATCTCCATATATATTCATCTCCATGGCATTTCTTTGAACATCTGACGACGTGTTTCAACAAAAAGAAAAGAGTAGAGGAGGGAAAAGAACAAAAGGGGGGATGAGGAGGGAGGTATAGAAGACAGAGGCATCTCCCCTCGTCTCAGACGGTTTTCACCATGCATCCACAGCTAGTGATCTGACAGTAATCCCTTGCTTGCTGTGGTGGAGCTGGAGGTGGTGGTGGTGGTGAGATGTGAGGTATGATATGTTGTTTTACTCTGCTCTACTCCCTTGCTTGGTGTGGTGGTGGAGGTGGTGGTGATGGGATGTGAGATGGGATGTGTTCATTCTGCTCTGCTCTGCTGTACTCTAACGCTGCTGTTCTGCTCTCTTTTTCTCTTGTCTTCTCTTCTCTTGTCTTCTCTTCTCTTGTCTTCTCTTCTCTTCTCTTCTCTTCTCTTCTCTTCTCCTGTCTTCTCAACACAGCGCAACACAGCGACCTTGCTTTCGCTAAGAGAAAACTAGCCTGAGGCCTGCTGGCTTCACACTGGGAGACATTGATATTTAATAATAATTGTAATAATAATAATTGTATTTGTATAGCACTGTGTCATACAAGGCATGTAACTCAAAGTGCTTAACAAATGGGAAAAAACATTGTTAGAGATAGATTTAAAAGGAGAGGAGAGATAGATTTAAAAGGAGAGGTATAGAGGAGAGGCAGAAAAAGCAGGAAGGCAGAGGAAGAAGAGATAGACAGAGAATGTAGAGTCATAAGGTCAACGTAGGTTAGGACCAGGATTCTTAGATGTGTAAGGTCCATAGTGGCTGGGCCTATCATAAGTCATAGATAGTCACACAGAGATTGGGCGCTCAGGTGCGGCCCCTGGTGGCATCAGGGGTGAGGAAAGACTCCCTTTCGCTTGATTCATAGTTTGTGAGGGGGAAAAAAAGCTCAGTGAGGTCTGAGAAAAAAGACCCCCTGTAGTCAGGAAGAAACCTCAGGCAGAGACCAGCGGCCACCTAGGGGAGCCCCCTGCCAGGGCTGGATTGCGAGTAGTAAGGGCGCTGCGGCGGCTGGGACACTATGACGTCTTGGCAGCTAGGAGTTGGCAAGGATGAAGAGGTGGGTCTTCAGCTGCTTCTTAAAGGAGTCGACGGAGGTGGCTGATCGGATCTCGATGGGGAGGGTGTTCCATCTCTTGGGCGCATAGCAGGCAAACGCGGCGTCGCCGATCTTCTTCTGCGGGGGGGTGGGGGTCCTTAGCAGCTTGGCATCAGTGGACCTGAGAGCTCGAGCAGGGGCATAAAAAGAGAGCATGTCTGAGATATAGCTAGGGGCAAGTCCATTTAATGCTTTAAATACTGTGAGCAGAATCTTAAAGTCGATTCTGTATGAGACAGGTAACCAGTGCAGGTCTGCCAAGACAGGAGAGATGTGCTCTCTCATTCTGGTTCTTGTTAGGATTCTTGCCGCAGAATTTTGAATGAGTTGCAATTTGTCAATTAATTTTTTTGGGAGACCAGAGAAAAGAGCATTGCAGTAGTCTATCCTACTGGTGACAAAGGCATGAATAAGTTTCTCAGCGTCTTGTCGGGGGGCCAAGCCGCGCACTTTGTTGACATTTCTAAGATGGAAAAAAGCAGATTTTGTTATCTTGTTGATGTGAGGCTCAAAGCTCAAATCCGAGTCTATGACCACACCTAGGCTAGTAACCTTATCTTTAATGTGTATGCTTAGGTCACCTAGGCTTGAGTGGAGTTTTGCACGTTTTTTCTTAGGCCCAATGAGCAACACTTCAGTTTTATCTTCATTTAATTTTAGGAAGTTACTGTTCATCCAATCTGTAATGGCAGACATGCATTTAGTCAAGGCATGAATGGCAGTGGTTTGGCTAGGCTCGACAGAGATATATAGTTGAGTGTCATCGGCATAGCTATGAAAATCAACATTGTGCTCTCTGATGATGGAGCCCAGGGGCAACATATAGAGAGAGAAGAGGAGAGGGCCCAAGCAACTACCCTGAGCAACTCCAAAAGGCACATCATACTTGTTGGAGACGTATTCTCCGATGGTGACAAAAAACTGTCTTCCTGTAATATATGTTTTGAACCACTCTAAGACGTGACCGGACAAGCCTACCCAAGATTCAAGGCGGTCAATTAGTATGTTGTGGTCTATCGTGTCAAAGGCGGCACTGAGGTCGAGGAGGATAAGTGCGGAAACTTTGTTTGCGGCAGTATTGAGCCTAAGATCACTTATTATTTGACGCACACACTCTCTCGATCACACGCACACATGCACACTCGCTCAGAGCAACACACACACACACACACACACACACACACACACACACACACACACACACACACACACACACACACACACACACACACACATACACACACACATTCAGTACTGACTGAAAATAAAACATAAGTAGATAAATAAATAAAAGAAGAGGAGTCACATCTGAAGGGAGAATTACAATGCATTTGGATCTGTCTTGTTTTGTCTCTCTGTCTGTCTCAGACTGTCTGTCAGTCCCTCGCTCTAACACACATAGAGTCTACACACACACACACACACACACACACACACACACACACACACACACACACACACACACACACACACACACACTACAAAAAATCTCTCTCTCTCTCTCTCTCTCTCTCTCTCTCTCTCTCTCTCTCTCTCTCTCTCTCTCTCTCTCTCTCTCTCTCTTCCACTTCCTCTGCTCTTCTGTCTGGCTTCCCCTTCCCTCCACATACAGTTATTATCATTCCAGATAGGAGACACCAGAGATGAGACACATGCACAGCATCTGAGCAAGATATGCAAACCTGCAGGCAATTTTAGATCATGCTGCAGACAGAGATACAGAGAGAGAGAGAGAGAGAGAGAGAGAGAGAGAGAGAGAGAGAGAGAGAGAGAGAGAGAGAGAGAGAGAGAGAATAAAAAAGAATGAAAGAGAGAGATAAACTGAGAAAAAGAGACTCCTCCTGATCCATATGTAATGCCCTTGAATCTGTCAAATCTAAATGAAAACCAATATTCTACTGTATTCTAAAACGCTATTACGCCCAAAGCGGCACGGAAGGTCCCACACACACACACACACACACGAGAAAGAGTCTATCAGCGCTGCCTAGCAATGCAGAGGAGAGAGGACCTGACCAATCAATTTTTCGCAGCAGTTATCCGGTTTACATCAGGCTTGTACGAAATTCCAAATGGAAAGAATTTCAATTCAAAATAATGCCATAATACGAACACTAGGTGGTGCCATTACCTTGAATTTCTTTGAATTTAATCTACACCACCCAGTGAAAGTACATAGAACAACACCACCTAGTGTTCGTATTATGACATTACTTTGAATTGAAATTCTTTCCATTCGGAATTTCGTACAAGTCTGGTTTACATTTTCACACACTCTCTCTCTCTCACACACACACACACACACACACACACACACACACACACACACACACACACACACACACACACACACACACACACACACACACACACACGTGTGACCAGGTTTACATTCACATATCCACAACCATATCTGTCCCTATCAAATATCCAGTCATCTGCCTCTGCCAACACTGTAAAAAGAGACACAATGGAAATGCATAAAAAAATTGAGGCGATTTATTACGCGTAAAAATATTAAACAAAATTTTCCCCTTGTTATTATTAAGCAAATAATCTAAATATTCTTTGCAAAATAACGTTAAATAATTGTGCACTTTTCCCTGTGTCCTTGAATAAATCAGGCAAAATTCAGAAAAAAATCAAGGAAATTTCCTCATTTCAATTGGAAGTATTCCCTCAATTATATCACGTGTAATATTGTCGCCTCAATTTTATTGGACATTTTTGCATGAATAAATTATGACAAATTTCAAATAAATCAAGGAACTTTCCTCATTTCAATTGGAAGGATTCCCTCCATTATATCGCGTGTAATATTGTCGCCTCAATTTTATTGGACATTTTTGCATGAATAAAATGTGTAAAATTGCAAATAAATCAAGGAACTTTCCTCATTTCAACTGGAAGCAATTTTATTGGACATTTTTGCATGAATTAATCCTGCAAAATAATCAGATTTCTCCGTAATGGAGACATGGAGCAATATTTTCCACATAGCAATTGAGGCCAAAGCTCTAATCAACTTTGCATTCATATCTATTACAAGTATAATTTGGTTAACAATCAATAAAACAACATCACCAAGTGGTTTCGATGAGTACATCCATTTTATTATTTGAAAAAAAAACATAAAAACAATGATGTGCACATGGTATCGTAATTATCAGTTTATTATCAACTGTCAAAGCATTGTCATGGCCAAAAAACAAAAAAGATCCTACTTCAGCTGTCAGTTGCATCCCTTAGTGACATTTTGTAGGCCAGCCAAGTCCTCGACTCCCTCTAGTATGCATCTTTTCCTCACACTGTGGAGCAAAGACAAAGACAAAGGCAAAGGCAAAGACATTTTCAGTTAAAAAAAGAAAAAATGAATGGAAATCCAGACACACCACTCTCCACTACTAACTCAATTTTACATTACATTACATTACATTGCACTTAGCTGAATCTTTCATTTATTCAAAGCGACTTACAACTATTATTTTTCAGGGTATTGGTTACAGTCCCTGGAGCAATGTGGGGTTAGGTGCCTTGCTCAAGGGCACTTCAGCCATGGATGTAGATGTAGGGAGAGGTCAGGGGGGATTCGAACCGGCAACCCCTAGATTGAAAGACCAACTCTCTAACCACTAGGCCAGTGCCCCATATAGGGGCAGGCATGGTTAGGGGGTTGGACTGTAGATCACAGGGTTACAGATTCAGTACCTACTCTTCCCAACTCCAGCCTCCCTCCATGGCTGAAGAGCTCTTGAGGAAAGCATCTATCCCCACACTACAATTTTTATTAAAGTGTAATGTCATGCAATGCATTATCGTCCATTTTCCACAGAATTTCCCAACACTGTTTATCAATAAAGATGACTCCCAATAGGACTCCCTTGCAAAAGGAGGAATGTACATATTCAAAAGTGTCCGCAAAGCGCACAGATCAACTGAGGACACCAGATCAACAGAGCCAGCGCCTACATGCAGCGCCAGGTGTAAAGGCAACATGGTTGCGTGAGGAATTTAATATCTCTCGATCGGTTTTTTGATCGGCAAGTTTTTCCGATCACCGATCAGGCTATTTTTGGCCATTATCGGCCGGTCATGATCGGCAGCCGAGCAATCGGAGCACCTCTACTCTCTAGTGCTGGGTTGGACCCCTTTTGCCTTTAGAACTGCCTGAAACAATACTCGGGTAGGCTGTGGCATTCCAACAAAGATAAATTGGTACTATTTGGACAAAATTGTGCTAAGAAAATATCATTATGCCATTATATCTCCAGCCTGAAATGTTGATGTAAGGCAGAGTTGACCCATGTTGACCCTGAGACAACATTTTTGCGATCTTCTAGTGTCGTTTATGGTGAGCCTGTCCAAATTGTTGCTCATTTCCCTGTTCTTAGCTGACAGGAGTGGCACCAAATGTGGTTTTCTGCTGCTATAGCCCATTTGCCTCAAGATTTGATGTGCTGTGTAATCAGGGATTCTCTTATGCATACCTCGGTTGTAATGTGTGGTTATCTGACTTAATTTTGCTTTTGTATCAGCTCAAACAAGTCTGGCAATTCTCCTCAGACCTTTGCCATCAAGGCATTTTTGCCTACAGAATCGCTGCTCACTGCATTTTTTCCCTTTACAGTACCGTTCGGTAAACCCTAGAGATGGTTGAGTGTGAATAACCAGAAGATCAGTCTTTTCTGAAATACTCAAATCAAACCCTTTCAGCACCAACAGTCATGCCATGTTCAAAGTCATTTAATTAACCTTTCTTCTACATTATGATGCTCGGTTTGAACTACATCAGAACATCCATCTCAACCATGTCTACATGCACAAATGCATTGAGTTGCCACCATGTGATTGGCTGATGAGAAATTTGCCTCAATGAACAGTTGTAAAGGATGTTCCTAATATAGTGGCAGGTGAGTGTATGTGTGTGACATTAGCTCAGCAACTCACCCTATTGGATCATCCTCCACTTCTGGGTCCATCGCCCTGGGTACTTGCTGCTGGCTGTGTCAACGTGCATGGGTGGCTACCCACCACTTTTTAAAAACATGAGATGAGATTTAGATGAGAATAAATATCACACAAAATATTTATGACATATCACTAAAAACAAATACTGTCTCAAACCGTGCATAGCCTAAACCAGTGGTTTTCAAAGTGGGGGTCAGGGACCCCTGCGGCGCCGCAAGAGGGTGCTAGGGTGACCGCAGCAGCTTGGCAGGAAAAGCTAATTAAAATAATGTAATAAATTAAATAACTGAGTACATCAACTTAAATTAAAAATAAGGAAAACAAATATATTTCCTACAGCAAAGAACTGCATTGTCATGATTCTGTGCATCTCTGAACATTACTACCTTTATTATTATTTTATATATCCCGAAGGGGCCATTGACTCACAGACCTAAACAATGGTTATAAAAGGGGCGCACAGAAAAAATAGTGTGGCATGAAACATGTAAGGGGGGGCTTGGCCAGACTCTATTGGTATATTGGGGGCCATGCTGACGTTTTGGAACCCCTGGCCTAAACAACTGAAACAGTGCCAGCATGTATACTTGCACTGTCAGGGGGCACTTCAAGGACATCTGGTCAATACATTTGTATGACTGGTGTCAATAGATAGTGAGTGGGCTGAATTTTCATCTGTGCAATGTAAACAAACATTTAGTTATTTCCCATACACTTAAAACAATTATCTATATGTGTGATATTGTCTCAGCAGCTCACCCTATTGGGTCATCCTCCACTCCTGGGTCCATCCCCATGGGTGCCCACTGCTGGGGGCTGTGTCAACGTGCGTGGGTGGCTACCCAACACTGTTTAAAAACATGATGAGATTTAGATTAGATTAAATATCACTAAAAGCAAATACTGTGTCAAACCTGGCATAGCCTAAACACACAAAAAAGTGACAGCATGTTCTTACACTGGGTCTGCATCAGGGGCACTTCCAGGACATCTGGTCAATAAATCTGTAAAAGCCTGAGAGGGGAAAAAAGTTAAGTCACAATTTAGCTTTCATGACTGTAAATTACTACAGGAGTGCAAATAAATACCGTACATCAACAGATTCAAAACACCATGAATTATTTTAAGTCAGTAGCCTTCTGCAAGAAAGCCCAGGACAGACTATTATATTCTTAAGAACATTTCACTATCTTAATTCAATTCAGTTGGGTATTTGGATGTATGTGAATATGGTCTAAGAAAAAGAATATATACTTTCCATCAAGTAACTTAACAAATTCTGCAGACTGGTTAGCTAAGGTAAGAAGTTAGGAGGGGCACACTGGTGGTAATTCACACCTATGGAGCCCGTTAAAAGAGCTATCAAAGGTGCTAACTTTCAGGCCACTGGCATCAAAATCACTCACTGCATATTTCAAACGAAGTCACAGGAACCCTTTATAAAGGGCTCTGCATACTTCACGTGCGCACTTTGTCGCGAGTGGCGCGAGAACCATTAATGACGTCATCACTTGCGACAGACTATTCATACTTCAAAAGCGCCTTGCTCGCATTGTCGGAAGTGCCCTCTGCTGTTCATGAGAGAAATGGCAGTATTTTTCGCAACTCGCAGCGTGAGTTCTACTGATGTATAAAATAGAAAGCCAAACACGGCTGCTGTAGGGCTACTGAACGTCTGACTTGTGACTTACCACATTGAAACATATTTTTTGTTGTAGCCTACATTGCCAGATCATTCCAAGACCATGTGAGAGCATTGTTCTGGCAGCAGAATTTATAAATAGATCGCCGAACACAACGTGCTTCTGAACAAAGTAAACAATTGTTTCACTGAACAACATTTAAGAGAGAAGATAAAATAACTCTCTATGACATTTTATTATCCTCAAAATGATGCAGGATCCATTCTGTAGTAGCCTACAGTAGTTGTAGCCTCTCTTCGCAACTCCTGCTTTGTCTGCCTACCTGCATGGTCGCTGGTGGCGCACGACAAGTTAGAAAAATCCTCGTGTGCACGACGTGGCGACACGCGCCGAATTTTGAGCTTACGACGGGGGGCGTGTCGAAATTTTAGGTCACGTGACGGCGCGCGCCATCGTCGTGAGTGAAGTATGAAGGAGACTAGCGCCACTCACGACTAGTATGAATCCCCCTTAAGGCTCTAAATTCATCTCAACTCACTCTAAAGACTAGCAAAATTACACTTACCAAAACGGAACACATTATCAAACATTAGGCCATTAAAATCGACCAAAAACAAATCTTCTACAATGCACATTCTATACATTAATGGTTGAAAGGCAAAATAGAGTGTATGTTAAGGCTGAAAAGTGCATGCAAGGGCATCCAAACATGCAAAAACGTAGCTAAAATATTTTCCCTGGTGACTAGCTGGCTAGCTAATTAGCTCAGTGCACGTAAGTTCTACATGGCTGGAATCTCACACGTGCCTTCAAACACTGCCCAGACAGAAACCTATGATAAAGCACTAGTTAGCAAAAGTTTGGTTGCTTCAAAGTTCGTTCTGAAAACTCATGAAACTACACAGCCAGAAACCTATGACATAGCACTAGTTAGCAAAAGCTTGGTAACTTCAAAATTCGTTCTGAAAACTATGAAAACTCATCTGGTGTAAAATTGCACACCCAATAGATAGCATTCAACCATAAGACAGTCCATTCAGCCAGAGCTGCCAGGCTAAACACAGGTCCCTCGTATCTAAAATCTCATAAACAGTTCATCCACAACATCAAATCTTCAAAATATGCATGTGAAGCAGCTACTGAACTAGGATGATGAAACTTCTGAAGTTATTTAAAACTTACCTGAAGTCTCTAGGAGGTTCTCTTCGGTTTAAATCCAGGGAACATGACACCAGCATGAAAGAAAGACGTTAGAGCTCAACAAAGCCCTCCCCTCCCCCACCATCAACCAAACTTCAGCTCCCCCTAATTTGTAGTGAGAAATTGGGTAAAAAACTTATTTTTTTCAAGGCAGATTTTGTGTCTTATTTATTATTGTAAATATCCATAATTTTTGGGGGGGAATACATTTGTGCAATTTATTAGGCTATATATGCATATAAAAATCATGCATTCTTGATTTTTTAATGGAAATTTCCCAGCAGGGTAGCTCCTCTTTTTTCAGTGAAGAGCCTGGTGTAAAGGAGCGGATAACTCCCTCTGAATCCAATCCCATGGACAGCCAATGTCAAGCTCATGTAACAAGGAGAAGAATTCCCTGCAACTGAACACAAATGATGAAGACACAGACAGCTAGACAGCCAACACAGCTGTGTGTTTGTTTTCAAATCGCCTCTGAGGGAATTAGGTTACAGTTTTTTTCAATTGCTAACAAGCTTTTGTCCAAACCTCAGCGACATTTGCAAAATTCTTAATACAGTTAGCACACCAAGGGCTTTCCATTGCCATACATTTGACATATTACATGCCTTTTTCACACAATTCGTATTTCTTTGTATATATTTAACAGCGTGTGCTTTTGAGAAGAAAATGAACTTTTTGGCTAATTGTGCTTGGTAGGTGGTAGTCTGTGTTAAGAGTTTAGAAAAAGTGTCCAAAGTATGGGTAAGCGGTTGTTAGCAATTGAAAAAACTGTAAGAGCATTTTAGTGTCTGTCTCTGGATATGTGTGTGCGCGCGCGTGTGTGTATGTGTGTGTGTGTATGTGTGTGTGTGTGTGTGTGTGCGTGCGCATGCTTGCATGTACTGTATGTGTGTTTATGAATTGTGGTACTGTGTGTGTGTGTGTGTGTGTGTGTGTGTGTGTGTGTGCGTGCGTGTGCGTGGGTGTGTGTGTGTGTGTGTGGGCTACTCATGCTGGACCAGTCGATGAAAAGCCAGGACAAAAATATGACTGTGAGGACAAGCCAAGAGGCTTAGCCAACACTTAAAGTCACGGAGACCCGATAAGACACCACACTTGAGACTCACCAGGGGGTCCTAACCTCAGAAGAGCACAGAAGAGAAGAGAAGAGAAGAGAAGAGAAGAGAAGAGAAGAGAAGAGAAGAGAAGAGAAGAGAAACCCAATTTGAAAACAAAATACTGGAAAATACTGTAACTACCACCAGTAGCTCTTAATATACTGTCTGGTTTGACCCTTTTTAAGTTGTAGGGAGCGTTTTTTAAGGCCTACGCCCCAGACAAGAGATGTCAACACATTAGATGGATGGGTGGATAGATGTGAAAAGCTGATGAAAGATGGAGGGATGGCCTGGCCACATTTTAAAAGCCCCCATATTATTACACCAAAGTACTTTCTTTAAAATCAACACCATCTTTCACCTTTTCCATTCTGAGCCTTTGCTGTTGGCTGGCGTGTAACCTTCAAATTAGGTTGAGGCAGTGAGAAAACCCTCAGTAGAGATGCCAGATGAAGCAACACTGTAGCGAAACGTAATGTTGAGCGGAGCTGACAGTGTGACTGGGAAATAAAGAGATGTTGTGCATCGCCATAGCAGAGCTGCAGCAGGTTTTCTGGAGCGGCCTTCCATGTCCTGTCCTCATCGCTTGGAGAGAATGGGGACCAAAACACGACAATACATTTGTCCTTCACCACCAAACAAAATGCCACACACTTTTCCATGTATATGGCTGACATAGTTCTCCCCTCAGAGAACAGAGAGCACTGAGAAGAGCTTCACGCTGAGATATCTGCTCTTTGCTCTCACTACGATGAAAAACTCCCTTTTATGGAGCTTTCCATTGTGTGAGCCACCTCACTCCTCTTAGTCAAGTTTATTATGTATTTTTGCTGGATTTTTATGGGGATTTGGAAAACTATACATTTTTGAAAAGTAGATAGTATAAGCAATCAGAAAAACAATGTTTCCATTTGCACAGGTGGCGGCCATCTTGGATTTTTCAAAATGGCGTCCGAAAAACCTATATTTTGTCATTTCTCAGCTTCTGAATAAGTTAGAACATTGATTTTAACTGCTTAACCAACATTTTCAGGGTCACTGAATCTAATGGTGTTAGTTTTATTGTTGTCAGACATTTTATTTATGAGTAGATGGCCCACCATTTAAAACATCCCAGCTTGAATGTGCAAAACTGGTACAGTTTACATGTCCACCATTTTGCTGTACATCTCACAGCTACATTGTATCCAGTATACAGGAGCAGCGCCACATAGTGAATGTTTTGAGTGTCAACAGCTGTTCAATTTTTTTCATTTGGGGGAATCCTTCAGCATGCATGCATTTTCTGTATGATAATCTGACTGCAAGACAGAGTGACAAATCAATTGGTGTTATTAATATTATTAATGCTCATATGAGCATGTCATTAACTGGTGTTGGTGAGTGTGCTTTAGTGTAACAGTGAGGGTTCTGTTTGCTGTTTGTTCTGGTTATATTCATGGGTGAAGAACATCGAGGTGAAACAAGAGACATGTCAAGCCCATGAGCTCATTAACTGGAAGCTGTGTATTCTATGCCAGTCTGATGATGCCAAGACGGTGGTTCTGGTCCAGAATCCAAGATTAGACACTAATGGACATGTACGAGAAGTAGTTCAAGAGAGGGTCAGTCTGAGTGATTGGGACCATGTTAAATCCAAAGACGACTGCAGAACTGCACAGCTGAGACACCAGGGACACAGAAAGCAGTCTAGCATCTCTCCTGTCACTCAGGTGCAACCAACAAGGTTCAAATACAGCATGCAAGCAACCAACATGCACATCATTTCCACAGGACGGTGCACAGCCAAGAAGCGTGGCCAGAAGAGAGGATGAACAGAAATGGATGACCCAGGCCCCTCAACATCTAATTCTTCTCCACTCCACTCGTCAAGAAACAAAGCTCCATCTGCCAAAAGGCCGATGGTGAACTACTTTATCTGGTCAGAACTGCAAATGCCGGAAAATCTCCAAAGGCTGCTTTGGAACAGTCCCAGAATCTCACACTCAAAACTAGACTGAACACCCGCATCTCAGCAGATGATGCACATGCAATTGATGTATGATATCACAAAGATTGTGGGACAAAACATGTGTCATGTACGGCGAGACTCAGGCCTGACAGAAATACAACTCTCAAAGAAGCCTTGACGTTAACATGTGGAAACACAAAACAAAGCATGGATATCATTGAAAAAAATGTATGTCAACATGCTTGATTCAGAAGCCTTGGAGAATCATGAACTTGCATTCAGTAGAAAGTGGCCGAAAGAGAGACACACCCTTGCTAGTCTGTACAATTCAGCTGGGACATCATTGATGTTGCTGGATACTTGTATGGCATCTATTCCCTGGCCTGTCTTGGTGAAGGTTGCAATGTTTGTCCTTGTCACCTGTGCTGCTTTGTAAATTGCTTTCATGTTATCATATTCATCAGTTGTCATTGCAGCATGAACCATGTCTTCTTCACATGCTTCTGGATAGTAGGGACTTTTGACTTCTTTAGGTCATTTAGAACAGACAGATTTCAGTTATGGCAAGACTGTGAGGATTCTCTTTTTCAGCCACTTTCTACTGAATGCAATCTTTGTGATATTGGACAGCAATTGAATGTGCATCATCTGCTGAGATGCTGGTGGTCATTCTTGTTTTCAGGGTGGGATTCTGGGACTTTACAGCAGCCTTTAGAGTTTTACTGCCATTTGCAGTTTTGACCTGATCGTCCTTTTGGTAGAAGAAGCATGGTTTCTTATCGAGTGGACTCGTACGAAATCTTGTGGATAGTGGAGAAGAATCAGATGCTGAGGTGGGTCAGTCATTTTTCAGTCATTTTTCGAGACTTGGTCTGACCAAGTCCATAACAATTAACATTTCCCAAACGGCATGGTTGATCTGCCTCCTTAGGTTTGCTACTGGTTGACTGTTGTCCGACCAAGTGAGTGGAGTTCCCGGTTTTTTTGAGATCAGAAACAATATTTACATTTCTCTTGGCCTGCCAAGCAGTGCAGAAGGTGCTGCATCACTGGGAGGTTGTGGCCTGTCTAGTGCAGTTCTGCAGTCGTCTTTTGATTTTAACAGTCGGTCCCCCTACAATGCACACCCTTTACCGAGGTAATGCCACGTCATCCACCTCGGTACGTACCGGGCCTAGCTGCAGTGTACCCAAACAACCGCCGGGTGGCACTTGGGAGCGCTTGGAATGTTTTAGACGATGCTGACGGCATATTAATATATGCTCATATTCACCAGCACGCACCGATTCAGCGGATAACAACATGCCTATAAATTGTGTGAGAACACCTCCAGGAAGTAGGAAGAGTCATACAAAGAATAGCCTAAATAATGTAATGAATTTTCTTTTTTTTTTTTAAATGATGATCGGATGAATTGCATTAATGTGCAAGCTCTGACAAAATGTAAATTGAGTGTAGCCAGAAGCCATACCGATTATCGCATCGCAAGATTTGAAACGTCTAATATTGCAACTTCAGACTTGTTGTCTGGATGTGGATACTTTTTCGTTTGGTAAAAATTACTGAGAGTGCAATACACCTCACCGCAGTAACCTAACAGCGCTTCGTTTGAGCGTGTAAGCGTTGGCTATTTATCTCACATCGCCAACAGCTGGGGTGATAACCTAACCTACACTTCCCTAATGAATGTAATGTTGTCACATTGGCAAAAATTAGCAAGCGACTGATATTGCTGTTTTCGTGCTCAAATTAAATGTAACCAACTGTCGGGTTATGTGTCGCAGGTGAGAAAGTGCGCATTTTTCCAGCGACACCTCTCCTTGTTACCAAATACCCTGGAGAGTAGGCTACTGTAGGCTACACCACAAATACGCCAAGACACAAATATTGAGTTTTAAAATAATATTTATTAACTAACAGAAATCTAAAAGAGTCCCGGGGCACCCCAAATCTATACAAGTCCGAAATTCCAAATTTCCTTGGAGATCCCCCCCACAGTCATCCGTTCCGAAGGAGGCGGAGGAGCGGTGGCCAGGTGTCCATCCATTGCGAGGCTGGGGAGACAGGAAGAGCTTGGTGACAGTAGGCTTGATTCCATAGGCAGTCCAAATGACACTCACTTCCATAATTAAGTAGGCTACGCAGGTAATCGCTGCACTTATTCCACGTGATTTACAACACTGCACTCGCTAGTCTAGGTTAAACGTTAGGGATGAAGTTGCACAGCACTCGCACACGGCACGGCTCACTGCAAACAATGTGTGCTGCGATTCACCTGGGTAGGCCAGCGGTGTTAAAAGTGAGTCCAAGTACAACTGGGTTTGGAGAGAGAGAGAGAGAGAGGGGGAAAATATATGCTGGGAAATATATGCAATGTCATCTCATAATCATGGAGTTCCTCATGCGATTTCATCTGGGTCAGTCAGAAATGCAAGCACCTTGCGCACCGGGAAGTGTGTTTTTTCAAACAAGAAAACTGGTTCATCATATGCATGGCTTAAACTGACTTTAATGTTTGCCAACGTGCTATAGTTTTCCTCTCATAATAGCACCTGGCGACTGTGACCACAGTTAGATGACCTCGCGCGCGTAAACCCATTAAAATATAGCCTAGCCTTCTGTGGCTATTCAGAGCAATATGAACCAATCAGGTAGGCGTTGCTATTAAGCAAAATACATCCCTGATGTCTACTTAACTAAAATAAGATGCATTTGTCTAATATTTGGAGACATCGCCTTGCTCTTTCTGCGGGGAATTAAGCGCCTCTCTCCCTCGCTCTCTCTCTCTCCCTCTCCCTCGCCCACACACACACACACACACACACACACACACACACACACACACACACACACACACACACACACACACACACACACACACACACACACACACACACACACACACACACACACTGTTTGGAGAGGACGCATTTAAACTGTAACAGTTTAGGCAGTAGGGGAGAGCAGGGACTCATGAAACTCGGGACGAATGAAACACTGCGATTTACTCGAAAACTTTAACATATCCGAAAGTATGAAAAGTCAAAGTTGTCAGGTTTACAGGCAAAAGGGATTTTAGTGTCAGTAGACACTGTCGGGACGAATGAAACACCCGTTTCATCCGTCCCTCTCGCCCATTGACTTAAAGCAGGATCAAAATAAAATGGGAGCACTTGAGATGACTATGTTCCAACTTGTCTTGAGCACCGTCGTAGCGCAACAAATCATTATCGTAAACATAGCCTAGATAATTGGAAATTACAAAAAATAGGCTTTTTATAGACTTTGGCTATAGGCTACGCCGACTCCTCTACCTGTTTGAATTAGTGCAGCCTTACAGGGAGGACATTAATTTGGCATAGGTCGACTGCAAGAGACTACTAATTTGTGACTTGACGTGATGTGTGAATAATTAGGCTACGATATGCAACAGGCATATTTAGCCGCACTCAGTCATTCATTGGGTGAATGTCCCGACCCTGTGTGTCCGCGTGCATGCATGGGGTGGGGAAAATACATCAAGCGTGCCATCACCACCCATCCCCCCGGACCCACGAAACCCACTGTAGATCCAAGCAATTGTAGTCTGTCAGTATTTTAGTGTGGGCCCAGGTAGTTGAATTCATGGCATGGCCTGGTTATCTCAATAGTGCCAAGAAGATGTTTGCCCTCAGGCTATGTGTGTTCATAAAGCGCATGTTCGATTTGCTGTAATAGGCTACGATCAGTAAGCCTCAACTTGTCTGTCGTGTCTTTTCCTTCTTTCGATATTTTGTAAAATAGGCCCACGTTAAAGCCTAAATACGATAATAGGCCTAAATAAGGCTAATAAAGTAAGCTAAATAAGTCAGGCCTAAATAAAGTTGTTTTAGCCTATGAACTCAGGCAATGCAGAAATTTGCGGAGGGATTTTGGATATCTTGGCCTATAGGCTACCGATGGCTTTATGAACTTCACGACTGGGCTACAAGATAGTCGGGTAAACATATTGACTTGTAGACCACCAACATCTGATGCTGAAGTGGGGGAGGGTGTTTTTTTTCACTTCAAATGTTCCCCGACACACACACACACACACACACACACACACACACACACACACACACACACACACACACACACACACACACACACACTACACACACACACACACACACACAGATACGCGCTAATCGCTCTCTCTCTCCGTCTCTCCCTCTCTTTCTCATTGTTGCTATACGTGCATCTGGATAGGCATAGGCAGTGTGGTCACCCAGCACATTTTCATAGAAATGCCTGTGGTTTTTTTTTTAAAGTGAAATCTTTATTCAGTTATTTGTGAACAGTCTCTGCGTTTCACTTTCGATGTTGCGTCACCGTGGACAAGGGTCTGCTCGAAAACTTAATGCAAAGCGGCTAAAATGTTCAGAACGTGTTGAACTTTTCAGAACATGAATGTTTGTCTGTGGGGGATGGGTGGGTTACAGCAGTGCAGTGCAGTGCACGGGACTGCACAGCCTTTTGTGACATGTCGTGGCGCGACAGGTTATCCAGCCTCCGAAGAAGGAGTCATAGTTCCCCAGTCATACTGTTGGTTCGCATCTCCACCGAAGCAACTGAATTTGCAGTCCTAATCACAGATGATTAGCCACACCTGGTGTAACAGATGTATTGTCATGTGTGCATCACATCCCCAGTTAACCGGAATCCCGTCGATCGCGCACAACAGCGCATTGAAAGGATGAAATGTTCACAAGCACCAATACAAAAAAAAACGTCTTCAACCTATTAGTCCGTAGGCTATCCTGAGGATATCCGTTCCTGACTTGAATAGGTAGTGCAGAAATAATTAACAGACATCACTTAGCCTATAAGTTAGGAGCGGAATTGAGACGGTGAATGTAGGACAGAATAATGAAAACAAAACACCGTCGACTGGCGGTCTTGTTTAGGGATCACGCTTGTGTTATTATCAAATACCCAATGTTACGTGCGCAATTGGCTGACTCTTTCCACTTGTAGCCTAAAACTGAGGGAGGGATCAACATACAATGAGCTACACTGAAGCAGATTACTCTGCTTCGCAAAAAAAAAAAAACAGTGCACCAATAATACCCCCGTCTTCAACCTACTATTTAGGCTACCAGATATATAGGCTAGTAATAGTATTAAGTTGTGCTACCTTGTTTTTTTTTGTGGTAGGCCTAACGACAGTGTAGATCAGGTAATAACCTGCAATAGGGGAAGCGGCATGCGCCAGTTTTAAAGACGGAATGTCGTCGCCAAATGTAAAATCACCTCTCTCATGCTGACATGACGGGGCACTACTTCATTAGGCTACAATGTTGTTCATGTCTGTTTGACTCACACTATACGAGTGGTTCAATTTGTGTTTTTGTGCTCATCGCACAAATGAGACAGACAGGCTTGCTTGATAGGGCTACACAAAGCAAGCGACATCGGTCCACTCAAAATGGTCCGAACTCCGCCGCTTGATTTCATGTCTCCTCAGTCTCTCCATTACGGTTTATTAGCCTACTCTGTTTTGCTATTTTCGTTATTCTTAGCCCTGGCATTACAGATGAAGCAACTGTGATCAGTGAGGTTGTGGAAACGGTTGAATAGGCCTATGGTCCTAAATTGGGTTAGGGTTATTGTGGTTGTGGTCTTGTTTAGGGCTCACACTTGTGTTATTATCAAATGCCCTATCAAATGCCCAATGCTAAATAAAACATGCAATTTGCTGACTGTATTTCTACTACTACTAAAACTGGGGGACGGGCAAGGACGGAAGCACAAACAGAACACAGACACAGGCAGACGCTGCTCTGCAAAAGCGGTGCTATACTGCCCCCCGCATTCCGAATGGCCACAGGGTGTAATGATCACGGTACGCTGTCGCGGCCCGGCACGGTAATGAGCAGATTGAAGTTACACCATCTGTAGCCCCCATCACTCTGACTGGCCCCCTCTTGAACTACTTCCAGTACATGTCCATCGGCGTCTAATCTTGGATTCTGGACCAGAACCACCTTTTGGCATCGTCAGACTGGCATAAAACACACAGCTTCCAGTTAATGAGCTCATAATGCTTGATAATGCCTCTTGTTCACCTTGATGCTCTTCACCCATGATTATAACCAGAACAAACAGCAAACAGAACCCTCACCGTTACACTCCACCACCATCACCAACACCAGTTAATGACAGTATGTGCATTAACAATATTAATAACACCAATTTATTACTTGATTTGTAACAGCCTTGCAGTCAGTTTCCAGGATCATCATACAAAAAATACATGCATGCTGAAGGAAGGCAAAAGGCAAAAATGTAACGCCTGTTGACATTCAATATATTCACTACATGGCACTGCTCCTGTTTACTGGATACAATGTAGCTGGTATGAGCTTTGCACAAGCAAGCCTGGATATATACAGCACAATGCTGGACACGTAAACTGTTTTGCACATTCTAGCTGGGATGTTTTGTATGGTGGGCTTGACAGACATGCATCTACTTGTAGATACTATACAGTAAATCACCAGTTCAAATAAATTAGCATGGTAACAAACTGTCTGAGAACATTAAAACTACCACCAGTAGATTCAGTGACCCTGAAAATGTAGGTTTAGCAGTTTGAATCAATGTTTTAGCTCATTCAGAAGCTGAGATATTGCAAAATTATGGTTTTTCGGAAGCCATTTTGAAAAATCCAAGATGGCCGCCATGCAGACATTTGTGCAAATGGAAACATGGTTTTTCTGATTGCTTATACAATATACTTTTCAAAAATGTATAGCTTTCCAAATCCCCACAAAAATCCAGCGAAAGGTTCAGATCCAAACGTAATGAACCTGACTATCTTGGTGTGTTTTCTGGTTCCACACACCTGATTCAAATGATTTAATCTAGAGTGCAACAATACCTCCCTCCACCATGGCTCTCTTCTCACTTACCGAATGGAAAACAGGTGATTTTGTCAAAACACACACACACACACACACACACACACACACACACACACACACACACACACACACACACACACCCCAAATATATGAGGGTGAGTCACAGTGCTGGATAGTTCCAGGCATGTTCATTTAATGTCATACTGCTGTTGAATTCTGACAAGGCTTGACAGAGGATACCTGGTCAGTAACAGGCCACTGGCGGGTCACTGGTGCTACTCTGTCGGCTGCTTCATCACTACTCTGACCCCAAGGAGCGATAGGCCCTACTGAATATTGTAACAGCTCACTAGCTCAGCTCGACACTCGTAGCACATCGAGATGAGCTATCAAACCCAACTCTGACCCCAAGGAGCACTATCCTACTCTAGCATATCGTAACGGCTCGTTAGCTCAGATCGACACTCGTAGCACACCGAGATGAGCTACCAAACCCAACTCTGACTCCAAGCGATACTGTAACATATCGTAATGGCTCGTTAGCTCAGCTCGACATTCGTAGCACATCGAGATGAGCTACCAAACCCAACTCTGACTTCAAGGAGCGCTACTGCATATTGTAACAGCTCAGCTCAGCTCGACACTCGTAGCACGATGTAGCTCATATCGACACACTACAGCACTGTTTCTACTAATGCATTAATGCTGAGGATGATTTTGAAAGGTATGTGGTGGCCCAAAGCTGTGCTGCCCACAGTTTGTTGATGACACATTCAGTATTCGGTTTGCACTGAATGTCATTAAAGTACATCTAAATAGAAACCTCCTTGAGAGCAGTGGCTTATCTGGCAAAGGAGCACTGCGTCTTTAATCAAATACATACACATGTCCACCATTGGGACACGTCTGCCCTGTTCTAGCCGTTCCTGAATATGCCTGCTTGCCGGCCTGTCTGTCTACGTATGAATGTATTCAATGCATTATGGAGACACAGTCCCCTCAGATCAGCACTATTCATAATTCAAAACCATCCGACATTGCAGTTCAAGCAGGATGCGAGAACTATGGGTGCAGACCTACTACATGATTAAACTTTGACCTGCTAGTGAGACTTTGGGCATTTTAATTATTTTATCGCATTTTATTTCATTTCATTGATGTATTCCATTCCAAATGCTGGCTGTCAGCCGGGCACCAGATTTGCTCTTCCCATAATGGACCTTAAAGGGACACTGTGTGAGATTTTTAGTTGTTTATTTCCAGAACTCATGCTGCCCATTCACTAATGTTAAATTTTTCATGAATAATTACCACCACCATCAAATTCTAAGTATTCATTATGACTGGAAAAATTGCATCTTCTCCATGGTCCGCCATTTTGAATTTCCAAAAATAGCCATTTTTAGCTGCAAAAATGACTCTACTTGGACCATACTAGAAAATATGTGTTTATTACTTAGTAAACATTTCCTGCACAGTGTCCCTTTAAACATATAAAAAAGAGATGTAGGCCTACTGTAAACTAGGATAGGCTTTTCAAAGGGAGCAGCACGGTCGTTGTTCTGTCTGCCAACTTGCTCCGTTGTGCACAGGAACATTTACTATTAGTGAAGAGAAATGAGCTACAAAGCGAACTGGGGTGCCACCAGTCGCCAAGTTGTCCCCGGCGTCACCAACCTTCAATTAAACTGGGTGGAAAGGAGTGAGGAGGGGCAGTGAAGCAAAATAATGTCATTGTCATTGCCCCAAAACTGTGATTCCGTGCCTCCGTGGGCAACCCTGAAAGCTAGATTTATGCTTCGCTCGCATAGAATCTGCGTCCGTCCGTTTTCTGTCTATGCGAGTCCACGCCCCCCTCTCAGAGGCTCTGCGCCCGTCGTCTAGCGCCTCGAAAAAATTCTAACTATCCGTCGGACGGACGCGGAGTACGCAGACAAAAAGGCACTATGATTGGTCGTCTCGCTACTTCCTTGTTCTGTTCTTGTGGCAGCGCAATGCCAGTAGTTTGCGAGAGCAGAGCTGTATTCTGTTAAAAACTTTATTAATGCCTTGTGTGTAAATGTGTGTAAATACACGAAGCTAAGCTAAGTAACAAACAATCAGTTGAACACTCGTGGCACAATGCCTGCGGTTTTACTACCGTTCCTCCACCGAATGTAAACACACATCGGCAGAATCAACTGTCTTTACATGCTTGCATTTTCTGCTCGTGAAAACAGACTGGGTATGTCAAATAATGATACCACTGCATTGCCTTTGCAATTTGTGTGAAAATACCTAGCTAACCGGGATAGAAAGCAACATTGCTTAATAATGACCGCAGTGCTTACAATGTAGTGAAAGTAGCCTAATCGCGCAATTTCAAATGTGGCTGGCAACGAGACCTCGGACCTCGCAGAGCTCGCAGATGCATGAATACAAAATTGGTTCGTGGCCACTCCCACGCGACTTTTCACGCTCGCAGTTGCTGAAGTCTAATCTGACCTGTGTGTCACGTAGTCTGCGATAAATGAGTACCCTTTTCATTAGGCCCTATTTCTTGATGATGATTTGAACTAATGTGACTGGGCGGCAAGGTGAAACACCTTAATCAAACAGAGTTTGTAGTTAATAGATAGCATAATAATTAATAGTAGATAGCATTGTTATATTTCATTACGCCCTAATTATATTTTAATACGCCCTGGAAATGATTGCGAAGATGGCTAACAATAAATCGGGCAAGTGCAGCTTGGCGCGTTATGGGCTTTTATATGGGCTATCCCATAATTTGATGAAGACGACGAGAGGGGCGTCACTACTCTGTTTTCCTTCAATCCACGTGGCCACGGTGGGACATCGTGGTGCTTGGATCACTTGCGAAGCGAGCAGTTGACTCCGAGCCGTCTGATGCAGCGCAAAGCATCCCCACGGAGCCGTACGCTCGAGTGATGGAAAACATACGCGCTTGTTTCGTTTTTCTTCATGGACAATTACTGAGTACCAACAGTGGGCTGTCACTCAGCCAATCGTGTCCTTCAGCGTTTTAAAAGAAAATGTCAAGGATGTTAAATGGCTGTGGTACGGATCGCTGACAGACTGAGTGCCCAGGATAACGGTTTTGCCTCATCTGCATGCGCACGCCGGAGATTTCCAGTAAGTACCCCATATTTCTGCATTGTAGACCACGGGGAAACATTTAGCCTAAATGCATTTTCCTGTTTAGATGCCATCGGTTGGGCAGATCTTTTAAGTGCAGTAGAATGAATTGCCCGTCCTCCTCCAGTTGTCACATCAGAGTAACTGTCTCAAAATCTCATCCGCAGCGAGGAAAAGCTTCACATACCAAAAGTATTTGCAAAGTGTAAAAAGTGTAGCAAATGCAGACAGCTATTGGTTGCGTGTATTTTTTGTGGTCTAACAAAGTAACGTAGAAACTGACTGAATGTTAAGTTGTCGCGGGAAATTGCAATGAAACAAGATTTGAACATGTTTCCATTCGTCACCAATGTGTCAGCAGTATTGTTATCGTTGTGAGCCAGCT
>NC_085876.1:33264378-33275390 GCF_034702125.1 Engraulis encrasicolus
TAAAACTCAAATAAATCAACAGCAACACACACAAAAATGTCATTTTGATTTTTAGAAAATGATTACAAGGCCCACTTGGAATACCTTCAGGGCCCACAGTTTGAGAATCACTGCTCTATACCACTATGTGTCCTTCTTGTCCTTGCCCCCCTTTCCCCTCTCCTCTTCCAATCCCCCTCCTTTCTTTCCTCCTATTTTCTCTCAATCTCTCTTTCTGTCTGTCTCCCACTATGTCGTTTCTCTCTCCCTTTTCCCTTCTTCCCAGTGAGTCTGCTCCCCTCTCCCTCTCTCTCTCTCTCTCGCTCTCTTTCTCTCTCTCTCTTTCTTCCTGGACGTGCTTTAGGTTTCCCTCTCTTCTCTGGATTTGTCCTCTGTTTCCACTTAAAGACTTGGCTCCGGACCAACAAACCCACAGGACTTCTTTCCAGACAGAGTGGTCCAGTGGTGGTAGTTGGTGGTGGTGGTGGTGGTAGTGCTGGTGGTGGAGGTAGTTTTTGGTGGTGGGTGGTGGGGTTCCGTTGGTTCGTTTTCTTTTTTCAGTGATACCTGGGAAAAAAGGCATGTTGAGAAAGCAAGGCTGAGCTGTCTCCTAGGACCGGTCTTAAATTACATGTGTACTGTTACTGTACGAGTCCAGAGCTACAGCCTGCGCTGACGAGCGCTAGAGTTGATTCACTCCAAACCAAAGCAAAGCAGACCAGACCGAACCAGACTCCATTCATAGCTGCTGACTGCTCAGAAATACACTACAGTAAGTGTATTTTAGTGCATTTGTTGTCTAAAGGCACATTTGGTACATACTGATAACATAATGTTATGTGTGCCTATGTTTACACATATCTGTGTGTGTGTGTGTGTGTGTGTGTGCGCGCGTGTGTGCTGAGGCATGCTATAGGCTTAAGTGTGTGTGAGAGTAGGCCTATCTGTAAGCTGTGTGTGTGTGTGTGTGTGTCTAGATGAGAGTTTGTCTACAGAGAGTGTGTATGTGTGTTTGTGAGAGAGAAAGAAGTACAGAGGTGTGAATTGCAAAGATGGTGGTATTCTAAAACGGGGCTGGTTCAATCGCCCTGGCATGCAGACCAACAGCGGAGGGAGGTGGCGTGCCCCAAAACGTACCCCATGCATTTAGCTGACTGCTGTGGTGGGTGGGAGGTGGTGTTCCAGAAAACATACCACCCCTTACCACCCCTTGCACAGAGGTGGTGGGCTCCTTTCCTGTACCCCCCCCCCTCCCCATCTGCTTCCCTTTGGAGAAACACAAAATAAATATATAATATGGAAGAACTGCTGCTCTCCAGCTGAAAAAACTCAAGTCAGTCGCTCCACTCTCATTCCATTCCACACACCTCAGCTTGCCCTCCGACAACACACAAACACATGCATACATGCACGCACAGAAACACACACACACACACACACACACACACACACACACACACACACACACACACACACACACACACACACACACACACACACACACGTGCACGACGAGACACATGGGGATAGTAGGTCATGAATATGATGTGCATCACAGTTGTTCGACTCTCTAGTTTAGTCAAAACACTGTTGCACCTCATTTGGCCACAAATGCACACATGCATTATGATCATCTACAGATGTCCATGTGTGTAGTGGCCACTAGGTTTTGGGTGTGTGTTTTGGGTGTGTGTGTTTTGGGTGTGTGTGTTAGGGCTGTGTGTGTGTTAGGGCTGTAACGATATTCTATCAAACTGAGAAATGGTGAAACACAGAGTGATGATACTGTGCCGTCATGAAAGAAGGCAGTATCGTGATACGCCTTTTTTAAGTTCTGTTACCCTTCAGTCCAGACAACAACCACATGATATGTGAAAGTGCTTCCAAGCTTCAAAATGAATGTTTTTTTTAAATAATCAGTAGTCTCTTGTAACCTACCATCAAAAAGATACATTTAAAAAATCGTGGGGTGTATTGAACCGTAGGTGAAAAATTGTGATATAAACCGAATTGTGAGTTGGGTGTATCAGTACAGAACTCGTGTGTGTGTGTATGTGTGCATGTGTGTGTGTGATGTGCTGATGCCTCTGTGTGTGTGTGTGTGTGTGTGTGTGTGTGTGTGTGTGTGTGTTTGCATGGGGGTTATTATAAATAAATATATATATATGGAAATGTGGTGTTCTCTGCAGCTGGTTTGCATGAAGGAGTGGAATGCATTATGTAGAGAGAGTAAATACTGGCAGATGGTCCATCCCTTTCTGATGACCATTCAAGGATCAAGTGTCAGTGAGTGACAGTTTCTCTTTCTCTCTTTCTCTTTCTCTCTCTCACACACACATTTCAGTAGACACACAAGTACTTCTATAGATGTGCACCTACACGCACATACACACATGCACACGCACGCACACGCGCGCGCACACACACACATACATTCACACACACACGCACTGGGACCAAAAACTGGCCTGGGGATTTTTGGCAGATCAGTCCCTCACTACTACCCTGTTCTGTATGGCAGATTACCAGTCCAGCCCTGCGCCCTTAAACGGTTTCTAGGAGGCAGGCAGTAGCTGGGCTATGGAAGGCAGACAGGTAGGCAGGCAGGGAATCAGGCAGGCAGATAGACAGGCAGACAGACAGACAGGCAGGCAGGTAGGAAGGAAGTCAGACAAGAAGGCAGACAGGCAGGAGCTGGGCTGTGGAAGGCAGGAAGGCAGGAGCTGGGCTGTGGAAGGCAGGCAGGGAATCAGGCAGGCAAATAGACAGGCAGACAGGCAGACAGGAGCTGGGCTGTGGAAGGCAGACAGGCAGACAGGAGCTGGGCTGTGGAAGGCAGGCAGGAAGGCAGGCAGGCAGGAGCTGGGCTGTGGAAGGCAGGCAGGCAGGCAGGCAGGAGCTGGGCTGTGGAAGGCAGGCAGGCAGGAGCTGGGCTGTGAAAGGCAGACAGGCAGGCAGGATCTGGGCTGTGGAAGGCAGGGAGGCAGGAGCTGGGCTGTGGAAGCGCTTTTTCCTCTCACCAGATGCTGCACCATCCTTTTATCCTCCCTTGTGAGAGGCATTGATTGTTCTCGCCGCACACACACACACACACACACACACACACACACACACACACACACACACACACACACACACACACACACACACACACACACACACACACACACACACACACACACACACACGGTTGTCACCCAGGGCCTTTTAGCATTGTGTGAAATGCGTATGAGGCTGACACTGTATGTGAGTGACATGTCTGTAATGACAGTCCCACAGCGCTTATAATGCAATTAGTCTGCAAGCAGACCGTCAACATTCCCCTGGTACACATTTTATACCTACACCCTTACACAGCACTGCACTGAGACATGCTTTCACTCCTCTCTCTCTCTCTCTCTCTCTCTCTCTCTCTCTCTCTCTCTCTCTCTCTCTCTCTCTCTCTCTCTCTCTCTCTCTCTCTCTCTCTCTCTCTCTCTGCCTCCATCTGTTGCTCCTCTGCATACACATCCCTCAATCTCTCTGTCTCTCTTTCTCTTCTTCTCTCCGTCTCTCTTTCTCTCTCCATGTGTTGATATTTCTCTCTGTGTCAACTTTCTTTCGTTCCCATTTCTTCCTGGATTTTTTTTCTCAGTCTCTTCTCTCTGTCTTTCACTTTCATTGTGTTCTTTCTTGACATTTAATTTCATTTTCATTTCTCTTTGTAAATCCCCCTCTTTCTCTTGACAATCTCTCTCTCTCTCTCTCTCTCTCTCTCTCTCTCCCGGGCATTCATTCTATCTATTGCTCATTCACTGCCTTGCTTCTGTGCTCTGTGTCTCTGTTGTTTTCTGTCTGTCTGTCTGCTTGTCTGTCTGTCTGTCTGCTTGTCTGTCTGTCTGTCTGCTTGTCTGTCTGTCTGTCCATCTTCCTCTCTCTCTGTGCACCACCTGTTCGCCATTTTGGATCTGTCCAGGTGCGCTAAACTGGACGGCAGGACACATGCTGACAGCCTTCTGGCCATGGCTTTCACCCTCTGATCTTTTCTCTTTCTTCTTTCTTTTTCTAATCATTTTCATTTTCATAAAAATCTGTTCATAACTGTTTGAGTTATGTATCTATCGATCTATCTATCTATCTATCTATCTATCTATCTATCTATCTATCTATCTATCTATCTATCTATCTATCTATCTATCTATCTATCTATCTATCTATCTATCTATCTATCTATCCTGTTGACAAAGAGTTGAAATAGCAGCGGACATGAAGTTGTGGATATTACGGCAAACAACACATTTTTTAAAACAATGACAACTCCGTAACCATCTTTTTGCCTGTCTGTCTGTCTGTCTGCTCATTTCCTGAAAAGCTGGCTGTATCGTGATACGCCCTTTCAAAGTTTTGCTATCCTTAATTCCAGAAAGCAACCATATAGTATGATGTGATAGTGCTTCCAAGCTTCAAATGCATTCACATACATTTCAGAAATCGTGGGGTGTATCGAACCGTATGTCAAAAATTGTGATACGAACCGAATTGTGAGCTGAGTATATCGTTACAGCCCTACTACTGTGCTTTGAAATGGCCAACCTTGGTAGAGACAACACACATGCCAGACAGAAAAGGTCAACAAACAAACTCCCTCTTTGACATGCTATTCAGCTGTGTTTATCTGAAAACCTGTCTAACTCTAAACAATCTTGAGGGAAATGACATGCACACTTATATCCTCTGATGGATGTTGTCCTTTCTTTGTCATACTGTGTGGATAATAATAGCCCAAGACACTTGAACTTCTCTGCAAATTCATCTAAACTCTAAACTCTGACAAGTAACCTTGCCGTTCATTGGTGTCCTCCATATATACCTAAAATATTGAAGTCTGTGTGCGTTTGGCTTTGTTTGCCTTCTCTCTCTCTTTCTCTCACTGTCTCTCTCTCTTTCTTTCTCTGTGTTCTGTCTTGTAACCTTGTGTGTGTGTGTGTGTGTGTGTATGTGTGTGAGTGTGTGTGTGTGCGTGTGCGTGTGTATTGTACGCGCCTGTGTACAGCTGTCCCTGAATGCAGATTTCCTACAGAGTGGTTTGATCAGCACCGTATCCTTTTTGGAGACATCGTACCCTTGCAGTGACACGCTTGTCTTGTTATTTTTCTAACAATGGACTTTTAAAAAGGGAGATGTCAATAGGGATCTTAGTTCTGTTTGTTGTCTTCAGCTGGGTTTCAGTTCAGATTTGGATGACAGCCCTGTAGATGCCATATACTGGATGCTGACTGGTCACTTACATTCATTTCCCTTCAGATATCAGATCAGTAGTTTGAGATTAAATATACGGGATGAAAAGTCTTTCTTTCTGTGTGTCTGTGTAAGGGAATTGTTGGAGAATTCATGTCAGCTCAGTTGATTTACATGTCATTATAAAAGAAAAAAAATCTCATGCATTAGTGCCTGCCCACTGCCATAGACACATAGCCCACCATACATAGCACAGTGATAGTCAATGATGCGTACACACACATTCAGACAGACACAGAGACACACAGACACACAGACACACACACACGCACACACACACACACACACACACACACACACACACACACACACACACACACACACACACACACACACACAGACACACACACACGCACACACACACCTCACTCACAAAATGCCTTTTTTTCTAATGACTCGCCCACGCATCATCGTTTTCATAATGGCCATAAGCAGAACATACCTCGGCTCAGCTGCGTGCGTCAGGCGTCACGGTAACGGTGACATTATGCCACTACTGCCATTGAAGAGGCTGACACGACTCCAGAGGTGGCCATTAAAACTAGCAATTACACAAAACACACACACACACACACACACACACACACACACACACACACACACACACACACACACACACACACACATGCAATAACGCACACACACGCAATAACGCACACTTGCAATTACACACTATAGCTTCCGGTAAACTGCAAACAGGCAAAATATAACACACCCGCCGAGAACTCCACACAGCAGTTACACAACTCATCACTTACAGATCAGAACTACGACTACCAGTATGTTAAATTCCACTCTCTAAGTATTGAATTACAGTAATACACACCAAATAGTGTGTGTATCCAAATGCTGTACAACACTAGTCTGCATATTACTTGGCCTAATACAGTACATTTACTGCAGTATCTGCTCTCTTAAATGCACATCAAAGCGCTTTGTCACACGTTATGTGTGGATATGCAAATACTTATACGGAGATTATTATTTTTAAATAAGTGGATTATATAACACAATTCGGCCGTTCTTAAATCGCTCAGAACGTTCTTTTCATTAAATTCTCTCCAACGCTCAGTCAAACACACAGACAGAGAGAGAGAGAGAGAGAGAGAGAGAGAGAGAGAGAGAGAGAGAGAGAGAGAGAGAGAGAGAGAGAGAGAGAGAGAGAGAGAGAGAGAGAGAGACGAGGGAGCATAACTAACTCGTGTAAAATGGTTTGCAGCTCCAGAGAGTTGTGCACACACAGTGCAACAGTGCAGGGGAAAACTACAAGCTCAGCCTACACATTTATGGCAATATCCCATCTCTTAAAATGTGTCTCGAAGCACTTTATGTATGTGATGTAAATGTAATGTAGATATACAAATTTTTGGACAGAAAGTATTATTTTTAAATAAGTGGATTATATGCACACTGTCTGTTCCTGAAATGCGCGTTTCTCTAGATACCCTTGAAAGTTTAGTGAAAGTGTGTCCAAAGAGAGAAAGGGAGAGGAAGATGAACGAGAGAGAGAGAGAGAGAGAGAGAGAGAGAGAGAGAGAGAGAGAGAGAGAGAGAGAGAGAGAGAGAGAGAGAGAGAGAGAGAGAGAGAGAGAGAGATGACGGAAAGGAAGCATATAGTAACTTGGTAAAAAATGGACTTGAGTGTCTTCATGCATTGGAAGGAAAGATGTTAAAGGATCTTTGATCATGAATTAGATGTGGTGCTGCTTTAAAAAAACAAAAGGAAAGGGAATGAAGAAAGAAGTAAAAAGTGCTCAGTAGACAGCAGCTGGTACATTCATCTAGCGGAGTCTCAATATCATGAATCAGCGTTGTCAAAGTCAAGTCATTCTCAACTCTCACTGAAGTTTTTCCGCTGCATAATGTGGACAATAAACATTTTAACAGGCGACTTACAATGCATGCCCGCCACACTGCACTGCAATTTAGGAGTTTGAATGTCTTTACACCACACCACAGCCTAAGAATACGCCTAGCTTGATATACTCGGCTAAGTCTATAAATCCTATAGGCCTATATTTCAACATCTCAAGTTCATTCGAGTCTATATCTACATTTCATCAGAGTGTGTATTTCCTTTGTCAGGCATGGCTTTTCAGGTGTGGCTTTAATTTGAACGACTGAACCAGAATGTTGTCTCCAGGCGGCCAACTTAATTACTGTAATTTACAATAATTAAATGCTCCACAACTGCTTAACCTCCAATTAAACTGTTTTTAGGGTCAAGCCTACTGCACACCTTGCTATTGTTGTTGTTGCTGTCTGTATAGTTATGACAGGAAGTATAATGCAAATAGCTATAGAGTTTGCCACAGGCGCTTGATACCAGATTCACACTGATTGTCAGTCCTTTTCTGAAGACAGGAATGGCCTATGTTTGTGTATGTATGTATGTGCATATTTGCGTGTGTTTTTATGTGAAGAGAGAGAGAGAGAGAGAGAGAGAGAGAGAGAGAGAGAGAGAGAGAGAGAGAGAGAGAGAGAGAGAGAGGGAAATAGGGAGAAACAGGCAGACAGACAGACACACTGACATACAGAAAGACAGACATAGACAGAAACAGAAACAGCAGAGACAGAGACAGACAGAGACATAGGCAGACAGATGAAAAAAGTGTGAATAAATAGAATGTGTCCTCTGGCCACATTAATTTTGTGCTTGCAAATGCTTTTTTGAAGCCTGTGGCTATTGTACTTCCCTTTTGTTCAATGCACACGAGGCTTTTGCCAACAAGTGGCTCTTTGTGCCGTCACAGCTCCACCATTAACCTTTAGCTTGATCAAAAGAGGGCCCAAAGGGGTTTCTAAATTGCATGTTTTCTTCAAGGAGCATTCGCCAGATTCCTACCCATAGCCTTGGGGGAAATGCAAGGACCCCTGTGAAGAGTGTCAACACCATACGGTAGCCTGCGTGTTAACATTTCAGTTGCTAAGTGTAAAGAGACTTTAGCAGTGCTCGATGTCAAACATGTTGATTTTTTATTCACTGTTCATAAAGAAATAACTTTTTTATGTATGCCCCGATGAAGGCCAATATGGCCGCAACACGTAGGCCCATGTGTTTTTGAATTGGCATGTTATGTTAAAGGCATTTCATATTTTTATTAGTGCCTCTGCTCTTTCCTCTTTTTTTTGGACAAAATGTTTTATTTGTTTGAAAGAGTTTGCCATGTGCTGAGTCTGATATAGTGAACAAAGGTGCTCTTATAGCCTGAAATTAATTAAGCTGTCTCATGCCCATCTGGTTCAGGAAAGGGTTTGAACATACTGTCATTGGTAAAATTGAAAAGGTCTTTTCCCAAATAAAATGCCATTTTTAAATGCCATCTTCATACCTCCTGTTACAATTTGATTTTAAGGCATCATCAGGGCAATTGGAACGTAGTGTTCTGGATATGTAGTGTTTAGGAAAAGAGCTCTTCAATTGATCAACTGCTTATGTAATAGATGGTTGGATCAATGCGTCTGAGTTTTTACTTGCTGAATTGGTTAGCCTGCTGTCGCCTCAAGCTGTAAGGAAGAGCTTAGTCTGGCATAGATCTAGACAGACTGTTCTCAGAGGTGACATCACTCGGCAGTCTACCAAATACCTACTGAACAGAGCAACGGTTAATCAGTCCACTTATTTCGATGATGCGCAAATCATTAATTCCTTTATTGGTGGCAATACTAGGGTTGGTTCAGAGCACTTAGACCAGGGATGGGGAACCCTTTTCATTCGAGGGGCCACTTCAAATTCATTTGAGGGCCATAAAAGTCCTCTGAGGGCTGTACTAAAAACACAAACCAGGATTTCCCCCTACACTTTAGGCCTACATGTATATTGAAGGCAGCCACCTTTAAAACAGACCCCACCTTCTCTAGGTCCCCTGAATATAACTTAATTGTATTGCAAATGGCCGGATAAAACGGCCTCAAGGGCCGCACCCCTGACTTGGAGTATGTTATGCCATGACATATCATGCTAGAACCATGGTTACTACATGAAAACGATGGTAGATTTTCTTGAGAACTGAGAACTAAGAATAGCTGAGAACAGATAGGTTGGTCAGACTAACATGAACTGGAAATGTGTCACATGCTGTTATGCTGAGTCAGTTCCCTTCAAATCAGCAAATCTAACCCTACTCATGTGATCTAACTTTGTTATTCCTGTGCACACCATATTTTCCCCATCCACTGTTGGTGTTGATTACATCCTATTTTGTAAGCCATTTTAGCTTGAAAAAGGCCGTCTAAATGTAATGTAGACCTAATGTTAGTCAATAATGGATGGACTGTGTCTGCTAAATGCAATGCAATGCAATTGTAATACAATGAGAGATGGGAGAAGTATTGACACTTCAGGAGTCAGAGGGTGCCAGGGAAACCATAAAAAAAGAATAAAAGAAAGTGGGAACAAGATCAGAGGAGATAACTAGCTCATGATAAGAGCCTTGTTCTGCCCTGAATAAGGTTCTGATAAGAATTCAGGGCATGGGAAGGTTACAAGTTTAAAAAGAAAATAGCTGTGATGGGCTTGGTCTTCGAAGATCTTATCCTTCCTGACTCCATAGAGCAGAATCTTGGTCCAAATCTTCACACCCCAGATGTTAGAGGTGGCTATACCGAGAAAACAAGCTTCCTCACTGGCCAGGTATATCCCACCTACCCTCACCTAGCTCCTCCCCAAATTCCAGGTCAATATTTTCAGCATTTACAGTTTTAAGCTATTCCTACCATGGACTTTTGACTATAAACAATGGGGAATTGATAGGGATCTATAAACAGTGGGGAATTGAATGAACAGTTCACTTCTTCATCACTTACACGTAGATAGGCTATCATGAGCATGATACTGTCTTCTCACACCTCTCCTTTGTGGTATCTGTTGGACTGTCTCCTTGTCCCTGTGAGACAGAAATTTCTGCAATTTCATTATGTTCTATGTCACAATGACATGGTGATTTTCCCAATTTGACTCACTTTCTTTCACTGATAGCATGGTTGAAGACGGGCCTACAATTCAGGGTAAAAGGGGTTCATTCGGGCAGTGATTCCCAACCTTTTTTGCCTTGCATACCCCCTTAGCCTTTATTTGTCATACCATAAGTACCCCTGCAGTCATGCTCCCAATAGGACTGCTCAATACATTACATGCATAGCCGACATACATCCGTTTGTTTTGTTTTTTTCATGCTACCTCTTCAATGTGTTCGTGTGCCCCTAGTTTTGCAGGTATCTGGTTGGAAATCACTGCAGACGGTTTGTCCCATTGGGCAATACCCAGCACCCAATACCCAATAGCCCAACAGTATGAAGCTATATATCCAATTGGAGCGTTACCCTATTAGCCATCCCTACTCCTCTCCCTCTCCCTCTCCCTCTCCTTCCTTTCTTCCTTCCTCCCATCCTTCCTTCCTTCCTTCCTTCCTTCCTTCCTTCCTTCCTTCCTTCCTTCCTTCCATGCATCACTCATTTTCATAATAAAAAGTTCTCATCCAAGAGTAGCTGGCTGAAGCTGGTTCTGAAATCCTGCAGAAAAGTGGTTGAAATGGGGCTAATACCAGGCATGCAAACTCGCCGCTTTTTCGGCGAAATTCGCCGTTTTGAAATAAAAATGGGTCATTCCTGTGAATCGTGCAGATCGAGGAGAAAATATTTGGGGGGGGGGGGGGGGGTCGAGCGAGTTGAAATGTATAACGCAGAAAATGTCATACAGCTCAATGGCAAATTGCTGGAGAGATGCCACCACCGACAATGACTTTTGACCAATCAAA
>NC_085876.1:33275490-33292990 GCF_034702125.1 Engraulis encrasicolus
GCTTAGAGAGTGCAGTGAGAGGGGGTTGTGGTGAGATTCTGGCCAACTACAGTTCAACATGTAGCCAGAGATTTTGATAGGAAGGTGAGATAGGACAGCCATGTAATCGTACATAGAAATTAATGGTGAAGATTCGTAACACAAATATGGCGTCTACCCGCACATCTCCCGCCTTTCTGGTAACAAGAGCCAATGTGCCTGCTGAGCTGCGGTGCCAGTGATCCAATCATCTGGCTGCATCGGCGCACGCGAAATGATGCACATGCTCAGTTGTGAAAAGCCGTTGCTCTCGTGCCGTTAGGGAACTACTGCGCCTGCGCTCTGTCAAAAAAACGTGAGAAAAGTGGCTTAAAAAGCTTTGTTTTGACTCGTATACCACAACCAAGCAGTCTAGATTGATCAGTTTTTCACGGTGGTTTCAACCATATGGTTTTCACAACCGCTGGGTTCTTCCCCGTCCTATACTCAGTTTCCCCATTCATTTTTCCCATTGACTCTCAGATCTGGTCTACTTAATCTCGAAATAGCACTCCGAAGGCGTCAACAAGATGGCCGCCATATGTCCCGCCTCGATCTAAACTGTCTCTAGCATCGTTCACTTGCACTGTATGGCCCTTTCAGTTCCACAATAAATGGGTATGCTGCTGAAATGATAACTAAGGGTGCACACTCACAGTATGACATCGATATCTTTCTGGCAATATACAGTAGTATGTTCTCTTCTACAATGGGCTACATTTGTATGGCACATTCATACTCAGAATCGGTTCAAACCCACATTCACACCCCTGGCGTTTGAAAGAATCCATTCAGCACATAAGAAGCAGCATGGGGTGCAGTGTTTTCCACATGCTTTGAAGGAACTCTATGGTGTGGTGTTTGAAACATAGCACAAATGTGCTATTGGCAATGGGGACCATGTTTGAGACTTCTGCGATAATCCCCCGCCACCCTACATGCACACACACACACACACGCACGCACGCACGCACACACACACACACACACACACACACACACAGGGCTGGGCATGGGACAACAAACCAGCATAGACCAGCCCTTCTCCCCCACTACCTTACTACAATTGTGATTGTGGCTTGGGATCAGTCCACTGTAACTTGTGGGCCAGTCTCTAAGGGAAATTTCGAAACAAACAAACAATGGCCCCCGACAACTGTTGGCCCACCGGGAAAATACCCTTTGTGCCAGAGCACTAGTTCAGCTCTGCACTCATGCACGCGCGCGCACACACGCACACACACACACACACACACACACACACACACACACACACACACACACACACACACACACACACACACACACACACACACACACACACTTCTTTCCTACATTCACTATCCAATATACACAAGGTAAGTTTAAAAAATATGCTCAGCAGGTAAAGATTCACTGTTTCTCCTCCTCTGTAATTCAAGGTTATTTCAACAAGTCTTTGAACCCCAGGCTCCTGCTGTGGTGCTGGTAGGCAACTTGAATCAATGTAAAATCAATGTGAGGCACTGTATTACACAGCATACTGGCTACGTTTACGTGAGACATTTAATTCTGAATTAACTGACTTAACCACATGTAAGGTATCCAGCACATGCATGTTGTTGGAACAAGCATGATTTGGGATATAATCATGTGTGACAGTTTATTGCTGTTTCTGGTCAGTTTGAGGTTAAATGTGCATTGAAATACTATATTGGAGGGGGCACTGTGACGCAGCACGCTAAACCCTCCACATTTGGGCTTACATTGCCCACGGGGACACCGGTTCGAGTTCGGCCGGGGTCATTTCCCGACCCTCCTCCATCTCTCTCCTGTCTACTCTCACACTGTCCTGTAATAATAAAAGCCCAAAAAAATACTTAAAAAAAGAAATACTATATTGCCAAAAAAAATGAAATGAAAAAATTGGAATGGGAAACGGTTTGAGCTGTGACGTTGTTTAATGTCTATGTGTGTGTGTGTGCATGCATGGTTGGAGTTACGTTTTTGGTGTTGTCACGTAGCACTTTGCATAGGCTAGTTCACTTAACATAGATAACAACTTTTACATGTCTGACACAAAGGAAACTTTAAAAGATAAAAACATTTTTTTGACATTGGGCCCTTGATTTCCCATTATAACATTATGTCTTACTCACCCATGATAATTGACTAACTGGCACAAACTATGTTGCTTTTAATGTATTCATTACGATACGCTACCACTCATAAAGTGCAGGTGGATGGCTTGGTTCAAAACATCCAGGCTTTATTGTTCATATAATTTTGAAACGTAGAGTAAAGGCGACGTCGTCTCCGCAAGCTCCTGCCTTTGCTCTACATTGCTGGCTCTTGCCTTTACTCTACGCTATACAAGCTGGACCAGCTCTGTCGACACCTCTGGAATGAGCTGAGATGCTTTGCTGTGAGCCAGACATCACTGCTCAGTGCCAGTGGCTCACCTCCTCTCTCTGGGTAGTGGATCCTGCATGATGCTACAACAATACCGCACAAGACAGACGCACAGCTGTGTGTGCGTGCAGGGCCGGTTCTGGCTTATTTGGTGCCCTAGGCGAGTTTGAGTTCTGAGTTTGAAAGAAAAAAAAAACTCTTTCTTATACCTTACAGAACACAAGAGTAATATCCGTAGTAAGCTTAACTAAATAGCATCAAGAGCAATAACCGTTTTTCATCAAATGGATTTGTGGTTCTTTTTGACAGGCGACCAACACATCAGATTGAGTCGCATGAAAGTAGCTTCACTGTGTGGTGTGTTGGATGTGATGGTGGTGGGGCCCCCAACCCCAGATGAGAGGGAGGTTATCAATGTGTTTGAATTGTAACGTGAAATTGAAATGCCAGGAGAGTGATACAGTACATTTGCTTGTAAAATGCATGTGTAGACAATAAGCCTACCAAGGAGGTCTGCATTGATCTACACTACCTACAGCATCACAAAGCATGGCAGCATTACAATTTTAATAAGCTTCACATTTGTGCTGTCTTCCAAACCAATTTCATTTCTGGACTGGAAATAGTGGTGCATTTGTGAGTAGGAGAATGAGAAGGGGGCTATCTATGTGTTTGAACTGGAGGGACAGGGTGAGAGAAAGGGAGAAGAGCTGTCACGCTATTGAATTTCATAATATACAAAATATAGTAAATAGCCTCACTTGTCTGCTGTGCATGGTTCTGTTACATGATTAATGTAGCCAGGCTATGTCATTCTGGTCTGGAAATTAATGTTTTTTTAAGCTTACAACAAGCAGGTAATTCATGTGGATGGAAGGAGATATGGCAGCTAAAATAGTTTTAAACATTGCACCAGTCTTACTTTACATTGCTTGTCAACCTAAGCAAGTATTATGATATCAGGTGGGTGTTAGTGAGTAGTGAGTAGGCTACTAACAGCTACTTCACTGGATTTCATTGCTTGGCATACTTGGCTAATGTTAGCATGCTAACTAGCGATTTCTCTGATCAAAAACAAAGCTCTTTTTCTCTCTAATTCCAAAAAGTAACCTCATAACTATTAGGCTTTCCATAATCACAAACGGTTGCTGATTAAATCACATAGTTCCAAAACACCCTCTGAAACTCCTGCATCATGCAATGAGTGGTTTAATGAGAACATAATAATCTTCATCCAGCAGAGCAGTACTACTGTTTGCGCTTGCCTCTCTGTCTCTCGAGTGAGTCTCCAAATTCAAAATAGGTCGCACGCTGTCACTCGTCCCGCCCCCTTTCTCAGAACTGTCTGTTTATTGGTTCACAGACTTCCCAGAGACAGTTGGAAGCGATATTACTATTGGCTGAGGGGCGCTTTGCCGTGAGGAGCGCTTTCGCCACTCTTTGTTGATTGCGACTTCATAAAAAAAACTTCATATCGCAAAATTACGCATAGGAGAGCGCCATTTCGGCGCTCCTTCTTCACATGGCGCTCTAGGCGACCGCCTAGCCGGCCTATGCTAAAAACCGGCCCTGTGTGTGTGCGTGCGTGCGTGCGTGCGTGCGTGTGTGTGTGTGTGTGTGTGTGTGTGTGTGTGTGTGTGCATGCCTGCGTGTGTGTGTGTGTGTGTGTATGAGAGAGAGAGAGAGAGAGAGAGAGAGAGAGAGAGAGAGAGAGAGAGAGAGAGACAGAGAGAGAGAGAGAGAGAGAAAGAGAGAGAGAAAAAATCTCACCATGATTTTCATTTGCTTGGTTTTTTGTTTGTTTGTTATTTAAATATGAGAATATGAAGCGGTGACCACCATAGTCTTTCTCAAGTCCACTTCACTTCAGACAGTGCCATTACATACACACAGTAGACTGGACTGTTGGAGGCAGGACCATTCCTGACAAGGTCACAAATATAATAGGAAAAGAAAAACGTCCATTTGCCAGTAGCAGGCAAAGCAGGCAGGCAGAACCGCTCATGACCAGGCAGGCTCGGTATTTGAAAATGTCTGGTTACAGCCCTGGAAGCCACCCATGGGAATCACTCCTCCCTGGAGGGCTGAAGGGCTGAAGGGCTGTAGCTACAATATGACCTGCTGCTGCTATTAGAGTGAGGAGGATAACGCTCCATGATGGACCAGGGATTGGAGATGAAATGAGCAGCAGCAGTCACCATTGGGATCCATTAAAGCTCACTGGGTGGTCACATGTCACATGTTCTGTATGTGTGAGTTGTTCCGTAGCCCTGACTGCTATCTTATGAGTGTGCTGAATCCATGAAAGTGTTAACTACAATAGAATGAGAGAGAGAGAGAGAGTTTTGGGGTACAAAGAGATTAAGATTAAAAAAGAGAGGATTATACTTGGATTAACAATGCAGGACTATCATAAAGTACAGTACGCTACATATTTATTGGTTGTGTGTGTTGGGAGGTCACCAATGAGTCTCATATCTAAGAGATTATGCTGCTTGCCTACTTCCGTATGATAGCATCCTCACACATCCAAGCATTACAGACTACTAGTTTAGGGACTATTTCTGATGTAATAGGCCTGCATGAATGACTCAGATACATTTTTATTTATGGTCCCTGACTGTCACGCCATTCAACCAGTGTTTGCTGTAATCCTTAGTTTACTTCAGGATAAACAGAGTAGCCTACTCTATTACACTAGTGTAGGCCTATCTAGCCTGGATATTAGTGGTGTGCATTGGCACTGCCCTTGTTATTCAATTTGATTACGATTCGGGAGGCAACGATTTGATTCTAATCGATTCAGAACGATGCATTGCAATGCATTGCATTTCTACTGAAAAGAAAGGCAATTTTTTCATCAGTCACGAAACTATGCAAGCAGTCAGATAGTGAACAATATTTGGCTGTTGTGTGTATCAGTCCAGGAGTTTTTAATGCTTTGAAGTGCTTCAATTTACAGTTTTTGCCGACTGCTTGCACACAATTTGCAAAATTTGGCTCATAGAGTCAAAACTCTACACACAAGCCAATTACTCTCAACACTTGGAGATAAACCCATCACATATATGGCAACATGAAGCGCTGCTATAAAAGCATAAACATTACCATAAAAACCTTACAATCTTTTGTCAAAACCTCACTTTCATGTCAAAAGACACACAAAAGCACCAAATGAGAAAACAAATTAGATCAACTTTAAAACAGTTGTCTGCTTTATACAAAACACAGCAGTCTTTCTTTTTGGAGCAGTCTATTCAGTCTCACAGAATGTACATTTTCACAAGACAACAAAATTCAATACTGTACATTACAAAACTGCACCTTACAGTACAGGACATTAAACCGAAGCAAAATATATCTCAAACAGTACATCACTCTAAATACAACAGTGTATAGGTGAGCTTATGCACCTTTTTTGTGTATTGGTTATATTCACACATTTTCAAACATCTAAATATGATATAAATATGGGGTTACGTCAACACGCTGTAATGACAATCATCAATGACAATCAAGTCAATATAGGCTACTTTGTTTGGTTATGAGGTATGAGGTATTCACGAAATACAAAACATTTTCACAGACACACTATGCAGCTGACATCTACATGACATCATCAAAATTATATCATGTTCAGTCAGTTTGCTGAAGTGGTCTTGCTTGGTTAGGTTCTGAAAATGACACTATTTCTACAAACTATCATGTTCACATTACCTTACATGTGATGATGAAGACAAAAGGCTACTCTTGGCGGCATGTATCAGGCTGGGTTTTACAGTACGTGAGTCAGTCAATGTCATACTCCATATTCTACACTTTAGTACCATTGTGCTATTTGCCTTGTTTAGCATTCAAGCAATCAAAGTAAAACAAATAAATGCAAAATAAAACAATTGCAATGTAATATAAAGCATGCAACTTTGTAACATGGCAGAAGAGTGTTCAATTTTGAAAGCATGTGTTTTATTGTCTGTGTCTAAATCTTGTCATACATCAGTGTGTTTTGTTTTTTTAACAGATGTGTTTTCACAATGACACTCTGAGATTTTACTTTTGAACAAAGTGTCTTGTGTATGAAATTGTGTGTAGACAGCTGGAGTCTGTGTGTTGCGTAAAGGAGCAAGTGCCTTGCTAAACTGGTATGAAAGTGTAATGCTTACTTTTGTTTAAAGTCAAGCAATAAGTGTTTAAAGGGACACTGTGTGAGATTTTTAGTTGTTTATTTCCAGAACTCATGCTGCCCATTCACTAATGTTACCTTTTTCATGAATACTTACCACCAGCATCAAATTCTAAGTATTCATTATGACTGGAAAAATTGCACTTTTCATACATGAAAAGGGGGATCTTCTCCATGGTCCGCCATTTTGAATTTCCAAAAATAGCCATTTTTAGCAGCAAAAATGACTGTACTTGGACCATACTAGAAAATATTTGTTCATTACTTAGTAAACTTTCATGAAAACATCAAATTTGGCAATAGGCAACACAGTTTCATTGAGCAGCATAATTGCAGTACCTTTTTTGACCATTTCCTGCACAGTGTCCCTTTAAGTTATGCACCAACAACTTAACGGTATGCTACTTTGGTTTAAGCATCTGCCTATAGTGTTTAAGCAGTAGGCAAAAACTGTAATTTGAAGTTCTTTTGCTCCGGAAATGTGCATGGAAGTAACTGAAACTTAAAAAAATGATAGATTATATCATTTGCCGAATTTATTATTGAATTGTCCTGCCCCACATTATGATGCATTGCCGAATCGATCAACACCAGTCCAACCTACCTTGCTTCGTTATCACCAGACCTAATCACAAGTGAGTCTTTCAGATCGGAACCAGTGGTGTAGTCTACTTTTTTGAAGTGGGTATACTGTATGTTCGAACATTTTTTTAAGTGGGTATACTGTATATATTTATGCTATTCTAAATAATGGATCAATCATTTTTAAGTGGGTATACTGAAGCCCCTAAAATTTAGAAGTGGGTATACTCCGTATACCTGCGTTCTACGTACAGTCGGTCCCCCTACAATGCACACCCTTTACCGAGGTAATGCCACGTCATCCACCTCGGTACGTACCGGGCCTAGCTGCAGTGTACCCAAACAACCGCCGGGTGGCACTTGGGAGCGCTCGCTATACGCTTTACCACGTGGTAGTCTCTCTCTCTCTCTCTCTCTCTCTCTCTCTCTCTCTCTCTCTCTGGCCTACAGCTTACCTATTGCAGCGCTCCCGTGTGAGCTTGGACGTCCAAAATGTTTATTACCATATGGAATATTTTACGATGCTGACGGCATATTAATATACAAGTGAGGAGTTCGTTGACAGTTTCCAATTCCCCTCATGTGGCGCACAGTGCTCCGCATGTAGCAGGATCGATAATGATGGTCAGGGCGCACAGCAGTGCTTGGGTTGCTATGTTTTTTTCCCCTGGAATACTGTCGCCGATTAGATAGAAATATTCCTGTTATGAACCCGAGTTTAGTAGGCTAGATATCGCGCAGTGAACGAGGCAGCCTGCAAACAGTTTGAAGCGCAAGGTGGCTGTAACAAGTTAGAAAGTAGCCAAACTCTGTTGCTTGGTAACCTTTTTAAATTATGAGCGTTCCACGAACTATCTTTCTTTGCGCACGCTATAAAATGGCAATAAACATGTTATTTTAAACTACTGGTTAACTATTTATGCTTTCTAATGTTGGTAAAAGCCGTATAATAAGCGGGATAATGTATTGTCCACACGTGACTATCGGAAAATATTTCCCTTCGAAGCGTAATAACACCCCTCCGCCTTCGGCGTCGGGGGTGTTATTCGCCTCGTCGGGAAAATATTTTCCTATAGTCACGTGTGGACAATACATTATCCCTTACATATTCACCAGCACGCACCGATTCAGCGGATAGCCTAACAACATGCCTATAAATTGTGTGAGAACACCTCCAGGAAGTAGGAAGAGTCATAAAAAGAATAGCCTAAATAATGTAATGAATTTTCTTTTTTTTTTTTTTAAATGATGATCGGATGAATTGCATTAATGTGCAAGCTCTGACAAAATGCAAATTGAGTGTAGCCAGAAGCCATACCGATTATCGCATGGCAAGATTTGAAACGTCTAATATTGCAACTTCAGACTTGTTGTCTGGCTGTGGATAGGCCTACTTTTTTCGTTTGGTAAAAATTACTGAGAGTGCAATACACCTCACCGCAGTAACCTAACAGCGCTTCGTTTGAGCGTGTAAGCGTTGGCTATTTATCACACATCGCCAACAGCTGGGGCGATAACCTAACCTACACTTCCCTAATGAATTTAATGTTGTCACATTGGCAAAAATTAGCAAGCGACTGATATTGCTGTTTTCGTGCTCAAATTAAGTGTAACCAACTGTCGGGTTATGTGTCGCAGGTGAGAAAGTGCGCATTTTTCCAGCGACACCTCTCCTTGTTACCAAATACCCTGGAGAGTACTGTACACCACAAATAGGCCTACGCCAAGACACAAATATTGAGTTTTAAAATAATAATAATAATAATAATAATAATAATAATAATTTGTGACTTGACGTGATGTGTGAATAATTAGGCTACGATATGCAACAGGCATATTTAGCCGCACTCAGTCATTCATTGGGTGAATGTCCCGACCCTGTGTGTCCGCGTGCATGCATGGGGTGGGGAAAAACACATCAAGCGTGCCATCACCACCCATCCCCCCGGACGCACGAAACCCATTGAAGATCCAAGCAATTGTAGTCTGTCAGTATTTTAGTGTGGGGCCCAGGTAGTTGAATTCCTGCATGGCCTGGTTATCTCAATAGTGCCAAGAAGATGTTTGCCCTCAGGCTAGTGTGTTCATAAAGCGCATGTTCGATTTGCTGTAATAGGCTACGATCAGTAAGCCTCAACTTGTCTGTCGTGTCTTTTCCTTCTTTCGATATTTTGTAAAATAGGCCCACGTTAAAGGCTAAATACGATAATAGGCCTAAATAAGGCTAATAAAGTGAGCTAAATAAGTCAGGCCTAAATAAAGTTGTTTTAGCCTATGAACTCAGGCAATGCAGAAATTTGCGGAGGGATTTTGGATAACTTGGCCTATAGGCTACCGATGGCTTTATGAACTTCATGACTGGGCTACAAGATAGTAAGCATATTGACTTGTAGACCACCAACATCTGATGCTGAAGTGGGGGAGGGTGTTTTTTTCCACTTCAAATGTTCCCCGACACACACACACACACACACACACACACACACACACACACACACACACACACAGATACGCGCTAATCGCTCTCTCTCTCCGTCTCTCCCTCTCTTTCTCGTTGTTGCTATACGTGCATCTGGATAGGCATAGGCAGTGTGGTCACCCAGCACATTTTCATAGAAATGCTGTGTTTTTTTTTAAATGAAATCTTTATTCAGTTAGGTTGTGAACAGCGTTTCTCTTTCGATGTTGCGTCACCGTGGACAAGTGTCTGCTCGAAAACTTAATGCAAAGCGGCTAAAATGTTCAGAACGTGTTGAACTTTTCAGAACATGAATGTTTGTCTGTGGGGGAGGGGTGGGTTACAGCAGTGCAGTGCAGTGCAGTGCACGGGACTGCACAGCCTTTTGTGACATGTCGTGGCGCGACAGGTTATCCAGCCTCCGAAGGAGTCATAGTTCCCCAGTCATACTGTTGGTTCGCATCTCCACCGAAGCAACTGAATTTGCAGTCCTAATCACAGATGATTAGCCACACCTGGTGTAACAGATGTATTGTCATGTGTGCATCACATCCCCAGTTAACCGGAATCCCGTCGATCGCGCACAACAGCGCATTGAAAGGATGAAATGTTCACAAGCACCAATACAAAAAAAACCGTCTTCAACCTATTAGTCCGTAGGCTATCCTGAGGATATCCGTTCCTGACTTGAATAGGTAGTGCAGAAATAATTAACAGACATCACTTAGCCTATAAGTTAGGAGCGGAATTGAGACGGTGAAAGCAGGACAGAATTGAAACAAAACACCGTCGACTGGCGGTCTTGTTTAGGGATCACGCTTAGTGTTATTATCAAATACCCAACGTTACGTGCAACGCGCAATTGGCTGACTCTTTCCACTTGTAGCCTAAAACTGAGGGAGGGATCAACATACAATGAGCTACACTGAAGCAGATTACTCTGCTTCGCAAAAAAAAAAAACAGTGCACCAATAATACCCCAGTCTTCAACCTACTATTTAGGCTACCAGATATATAGGCTAGTAATAGTATTAAGTTGTGCTACCTTGTTTTTTGTGGTAACGACAGTGTAGATCAGGTAATAACCTGCAATAGGGGAAGCGGCATGCGCCAGTTTTAAAGACGGAATGTCGTCGCCAAATGTAAAATCACCTCTCTCATGCTGACATGACGGGGCACTACTTCATTAGGCTACAATGTTGTTCATGTCTGTTTGACTCACACTATACGAGTGGTTCAATTTGTGTTTTTGTGCTCATCGCACAAATGAGACAGACAGGCTTGCTTGATAGGGCTACACAAAGCAAGCGACATCGGTCCACTCAAAATGGTCCGAACTCCGCCGCTTGATTTCATGTCTCCTCAGTCTCTCCATTACGGTTTATTAGTATACTCTGTTTTGCTATTTTCGTTATTCTTAGCCCTGGCATTACAGATGAAGCAACTGTGATCAGTGAGGTTGTGGAAACGGTTGAATAGGCCTATGGTCCTAAATTGGAAGCGGCCGATGCCAGTTTTGAAGACAGAATGTCGTCGCCAAATTTAAAATTCGATCTCTCTCATGCTGGCGTCACGGGACACACTTAATTACAATGGTGTTCCTGTCTGATTGACTCGGTTTTAATTGTCTTTACCGGTTCAAATTGTAGTAGGTATGCAAACTCTGTATCCTGAGGATACCCGTTCCTGGCTTGAATAGTGCTGAAATAAGTGAGGGACGGATTGGGAGACGGTGAATGCAAGACAGAAAAAAGTCGAGTTTAAATTCACATTGTGGTCTTGTTTAGGGCTCACACTTGTGTTATTATCAAATGCCCTATCAAATGCCCAATGCTAAATAAAACATGCAATTTGCTGACTGTATTTCTACTACTACTAAAACTGGGGGACGGGCAAGGACGGAAGCACAAACAGACACAGGCAGACGCTGCTCTGCAAAAGCGGTGCTATACTGCCCCCCGCATTCCGAATGGCCACAGGGTGTAATGATCACGGTACGCTGCCGCGGCCCGGCACGGTAGTGAGCAGATTGAAGTTACACCATCTGTAGACTACACCACTGATCAAAATTGGCATCTGTAAGCATAGTGTCTTCAATTTGATCTAAGATCTGTCTACATATACTGAGTGGCCATGAATACCATTGGCAGCATTGTAAGGGTAAGGTTTACTGTAATGTTTTATGTATTTTGTGTGACATTCTAATTCTGTGTGGACTTTTAGGCTTTATCCTCCCAAGACATTTGGCGCCCTAGGCAATCGTCTTGTTTGTGCTTATATATGAAGAGTTCAGATGCAAAACCCCCTAAGTGCCTTTTCAGAAAATAATCTTAATACATTTGTATTTAATACAAAGCTATCAAAATTGCACATTTTTTAATTTTATTTATGTAATATAACTATTTATATGTATTATCAAGTACATGAATGTAAACAAAACCAACAATGGGGTTCTCTAAAAATATAGAAGTGCCGGTCTTCAGAAATGGAGTTAGGGGGTTTTGCATCTGAACTCTTCATATATATATATTTGTTTCATGATATTTTGTTCACTGTAAGTAACATTGCAAAACTTTGTATGTTCTATCATACTATAAGTATTTCTACTGTACCTCCTGTAGTCAACAGTAAAAAATGCTTCGTACCGGAATCATCTTGAATGTCAACAACACATGAGGTCCGAGTCCTGTTGCCTTTGGAAATTTAGTGAAAACAGTGAATTGCATGATTTGAATGCATGCAATAGGCTACCAGTAAAATTGAAACGTAAAAGTCTATGCAGCTTCGGTAATGTTGACAATAGCCAGTGTTTTGAAGTCTTGTGTAATTTGATTGACTCAATGTACCTTGTGAAATGATAACAAGTGTTATTGTTTGACAGACGTATTTCATTTTGAGCCATGTTTCTAGTGTTTTGGTAAAGTGAGTGTGTACAGAAAACGATGTGTTCTATTTTGAAATGAGTAGCCTACTTTGTGTATATTTAACAGTGTGTGCTTTTGAGAAGGAAATTAACTGTTTGGCCAATTGTGTTTGGTAGGTGGTAGTCTGTGTTAAGAGTTTAGAAAAAGTATCCATAGTATGGGTAAGTGCTTGTTAGCAATTGAAAAAAACTGTAAGCTATTTGCACCCCATACCAGCACAGCGTAGTCGTACAAAAATATGCTCTAGTCTGCATAACATAACATCCAGCACCTGGAGCACACACATGCATTTTGCATAACTACTCTCAAAGTCACCGCACTGATGTTTGTCAGCTGTTTAGAAGCTGCTTTCATCCAGGTAGAAAAGGGGATGTGACCTGAAATCCTAAAAGCGTTCTCATTTCATGGGAAGGAGATAGAGAAATATTTATGTATCTGTTTACCACAGTAAACAAACGTGTGGCAGATATGCAGTGTGCTCTGCAAGTGGCTTCGTGAGTAGAGCTTGTCTTCCCTCTCCTATATCCTCTTTTCATCGTCCTCCTCCTTCTCTTCCTCTTCCTCTCCTATCTACTGGTCTGACACTCCTCCTCCATCTTCCTCCTCCTCCTTCTGCTCTCCTCTTCATCCTCTTCCTCCATCCTCCTCCTCCTATTCCTCTCCTCATTCATTCCCCTCCTCTTCAACTCCATCCTCCTTCCCTCCTCTTCTCTCCTCCATCCTCCTCCTCCTCCCTCTTCTTCCTCTCCTCCTCCACCTCTCTTCCTCCTCTTCTTCCTCCCCCTCCTCATCCTCCTGTCCTTTTCCTTCAGAGTGACTAACTCTTGACCTTGTGCTATTGCATGCCGAGGAGTTTTTTAAAGGCCAACTTCCGATAAAACTCAGTTTTACTCACTCCTTTCGAAGATCGGACGGTCACCCCAAGTTAAACTCACTTGCAAGGCTCTCATAGCGGTGCGTCAACTCTCCTGGCTGTGTTTCCCGGTGTTTCCCAATTTACATCAATAATGCAGAGAAACGAGCGAATCACGAAAGCCTTTCTGTGTTTCGTCACGTCGAAAGAAGGCGTTGCCCACAAAGGTTTATATCGACCCATTTATCTAAAAACATGTCGAGTCATTTTTTTCTGCTTGTTTTCAAAACAAGCAACGTCTGGTGGTCCGAAACATAGCTTAGCTTAGCTATCAGCTGGTTGCTACTCTCAGGTACACACACAGCACAAAGCCTCATACATAAAGCCTGCTCACTCCGGTTGCTCCGTGCCTACAGCTCGCCTAGGGGTCGCTGTCGAAAGAGCACAGCCCTGAATGGAGCCTGCACGCCTCCGTTGGCGCCCCTATAGTGCAGTACCACCCGGGGAAGTGGCGACTCTGTTTCCCATTACATTCTCTCCCAAGGCTGGAGGACTGAGCCAATCAGAGACGCGTTTCTTTGAGAGCAGGAGGAGTGAGCCAATCAGAGACGCATTTCCACGAGAAACACGGAACACTCTCTCGTTTCTCCACAAGCCACCTTGCCAGCTTGCAAAAACGTCTTGAAACAAAGCAACCAGAACGTTTTTTAAAACAGGACCAACGCGTAACACATTCAATAACAATTGGGAACACGGCAATATTAATTAAATTACGTTGAGAGGCGATCTTTAAAATTAAATTCCTGTGGGGCAGCTTAGACAGGCTGCTGTGCCACGACAAGTGGTTACACGAAGAAAAGGAATAGAAAGAAAATATATTATGAAAGGATATTGTGTAATGATTATTATCTGGCTCTGAATGAATCGTTTAATTTTCACTTAGAGTTGAGGTTAGGGTAGTGTAGGGTACTGCCTGTAAGGGATGATTCTCATATGTAGCCTAACTTCCTACAGCGGGAAACTGTGGGAATGTATGTGTGTGTGACATCATGTGTGAGACCATCATTGGTGTTTGGCGATTCTGACTCCTAGGCATCATTCTAGTCAAGAGAGTTTCTTTATAAGCAACTGCTCTTCTTTTTGGATCTTAAACAAAGCTGAATGAGAATTGTTTCAGATATCACTTTAAACAGGAATTGATGTTCAATTTGAATTCCATCTACTTCTGTCCAAGTTATAACTGAAATATAGGCTTGCATTTTATTTTTTTTCTGCCTTTTTAAAATTCATATATTCCAAAGGCAGAAAAATGAAAGCGTCTCAAGAAAAATAAAAAAAAATAAAAATCATCCCTGAGGCTATTCTGAAGAAGAATTTTCCCATGCCAACACCTCAAGGTGGCCTTATAAAAGGTGAACAATACGCAGCTGCCACTCTACTCTGCAGGAGGTCAATGCAAACAGGCACAGGAAATGACATCATGTCGTGGACGTGTCATCAAATTATGGATCAGAAAATCCTGGCAAGAATGTGCCTCTACATAATGCAAAAGGCTTTCCTTTTTCATTTTAAAGGGATTTTTTTGCTTTTACCTTTATTCAGGTAGAATGGTAGAGAGCAGTAGAAAAGATGGGGAAGGGTTGGGAAATGACCCAGAATCGGCACCACAGAACATTTTGAAAAATCCCACACACATCTCAATAACCATTAAGCTATTGTGAAATGTTTGATGTTTTGAGAAAATGTTCTGTGATTTTTACAGAATTGATTTAAGAAGTAAGCACCGCCTGTGGGACCATCATTTTAATACATTGGAGAACGTATTGTTGCAGATAGGGAAGTGATTCAGTGTACATACCAGGGGTGAATTTCTCGAAACCAAAGTTGCTTACTACATTAGCTACTTCGTTGCTTTCAATGCATTTTCCCATTGGCAACTACCGAAGTTGCTAACAGGCTAACAACTTCCCTTTTGAGAAACTCACCCCAGTTTTTACATTTCAGCCTCCATACCCACATAGACCAACTGCAAATCATAAAAACATAGCTAATTGTGTTAGGGTGTGTGTGGGGCATATGGTTCCTGCCTAACTAAACTAATGAACTGTACTAAAGGGAAACGAATTAGCTTCCTAAGTTATTTCTCTAGTGTTTTGTCTGCCAACAGATGTAGCAATAATTGAATTAAATTACCGGCAATTATCGACATTACTGAAAATATTAGTCATTGCGGAAATGTTTTGTCTATGGCAGAGTATGTGTAAAGGGTACTGTTTCAATGACATACAACCCTAAACCACATCCAAAATGTTTACCAGGTCATTTTAAAACGTCAAACTTCCATTGCTATTCCTTGTGTACATTTGGATCAACATCTACATTTCGCAAAGCAGTTTTCCGTTTGAATTCCCAGAAAGCCGCTATACAAGAAGTGACATATATTTTACAAAGCAATTTACCGTTTGGTTTCCCAGAAAGACCATATACAAGAGATGCAATATGTTTTCTCACAAGATGCTTCTCTGTTCAAGATGGTGGCAAATTGAAAATGGGCTACATTGAAACTAGTTGTGATTTGATGTGTTGTGATGGCGGACCTTTAGGCATTAACCTCTACACTTGTTTTATTCGGCTCCATCCTGCATTTGAACCAGGGCCATGCAGCTTTAGAGTACCGGTAGTCTATTTGCTTCTTAACCTGAAGACTGCACTGTCTCGGGAGGGGTGAGGGGGGCCATGGTAGTCACAGACACACAGACACCTCTCTCTTTGTCTCCGGGAGAGTGGCTTGCTGGCTGTGGGAGTGTTTGTACCAAATTGTCTTGCAGGTTGGGTTAAGCAACAGCAATCACCAACACATTCTCATCGCGACACCCAGGCCTTCAGGAGGCAGCGCTGAGCGAATCGAGGCTGAGGTTACGACTGGAGGCCATTCAGCCACCTGAGCTTTACTAAAGCAAACACACACACACACACCCACGCACGCACGCACGCGCACACACACACACGAAGTGGAAAGAAAACACAAACACACACACACACAACACAAACAGACAGACAGACAACAGACACACAGACACAGACACACACACACACACACACACACACACACACACACACACACACACACACACACACACACACACACACACACACACAAAGACACAGACACAGACACACACACACAAACACACACAAACACACACACACAAGCAGAGGAAAGAAAACACAAACACACACACCACAAACAAACACGCATGCACGCACGCATGCACACACACACACGCTCTCAGATTGTATTAAGGGTTCCCCCCATGGCAAAGCAGAAGTGAAAAATGAAAATGGACATTTGTTGTGGATTTTTTTTCTTCCTTCCTCTCTTCTCTTATTTTCTTTCTATATTTCTCTCTTCTTTTCTTTTTTCCTCTTGCGGCATGACTCATGAGGCACTGGTCCATGTGAGACCAGTCTCTCTCAGTCACTGGAGACGACCACCGCTGACATGGGGACAAGCAAGAGAAAAGAGAAAAGTGCTTTGTTGTTCACGATGGATTTAACAAAATAAAAAATCTCCCGCGACTGAGAACAAAAATATAAAGGGGCTTGAGCTGGAGGAGACTCAGGGCTTAGTGTCAGTGTCTGGAGCACTGGACCAAATATGGCATGCTCATTCATGGGAAATATAAGTCTTGAGAAACACACACAAATATATATTTTTATAAGTGGAAGGATGTGACACTTCAACTGTGTTATTATTATCTTTTCTTGAAATGACGTTATTTTATAGTTGTGTATATATAATTGTTATATTGGCTCTATACAGATGTAGTATATATGTGTATAGGGTATACACTTTACCTAGCCTCGCGCACCATCCTACGTACTTCTGCCAAGAGACTTGGCTCCACATTACGTCTGGTACCTGTTTTCTGTGGAGCGATGTTGAGCGGCAGGATTTGGCCTGTGTTGTGACAAATGGTTCTACGTTGTAATTTTATCCTACAGTAGGATGTTCTGTCAGACATGTCTGATAAACAGTCCTACATCGCCAAAGATAGACGTCAGACATGTTTGTTCAACAATTTATCCTG
>NC_085876.1:33297990-33340490 GCF_034702125.1 Engraulis encrasicolus
CTCACTTTAGGCTATTCATTTTGTGTTTTGGGACCAAAGTCGTCATTCAGATAGGACCGTTTTAAAATTACTTAACAGCGCCAACCCATGCTGCGAGGATTGAACCCAGGTGTTCAATATGTAGCTTTACCATGGCGCGCCAACCACAAAGGCCACTCTGTTTCGTGCACTTTCATACATAAAAGACAAGATACGTCTCTCGCAGCTGGTCTGTTTCCACATTGACCATCAGCAACTAAAGACTCCCCGTGTTTCAGTGCAGTTTCGAACCGGGGACCTCATGAGTGGAAGTCAGGCGCGCAACCACTACTCTAACCGTCGAGCAGGCGGCCCGCGGAATAATACTGGATTTGTAACTTACGGCATACACTCCTAACGTGGCGAAGATGGAGCATCTGACGATAGGGTGGTTTGTTTCTTTTTTTTCTGTTGTAAGTGGGTTGTGCGACCATACATATGGATGATACCACTCTGAGTATGCTGCATTTGTGCATGAAATGCATTTCAGCATGTTGAAAATGAAGCACGTTCAACTACACACACATGAATCACATGAGCTATAAACACCAATCACGGCAGATTCCTCACATCATGGAGGAGGTCTTCTTGCCCGGCAGTAGGTTTCTGCTACTGCGGAGTTGCTTGACAAAACTTTTGTTCCCGCGATGGTTCAACGCCATGTGACACGACTGCCGCGCAGAGGTCACTCCCTTCAACTGCGTCTTGAACGGCAAATTCTAACCATGATGCTTCACGCGGACACACTGAGCATGCTCGCTGCCTAGCAAATTTTCAACTTCGTCAAAATTACGCCATCACGAACGCTCTTACTCTTTCAATCCTCCCCCATGCGCCTCCTTTCCTCCTCCCCTCCTCCCCCATGTGCCTCTTTCACTCTTTCAATCCTCCCCCATGTGCCTCCTTTCCTCCTCCCCTCCCCCATGTTCCTCCTTCTCTATACTCTTTCAATCCTCCCTCATGTGCCTCCTCCCCTCCTCCTCCCTCATGTTCCTCCTCCCCTCCTCCTTTCTCCTCCTCCCCTACTTTCCCATGTACCTCTTCCTCCACTCTTTCTCCTCCTCCTCCTTTCTCCTCCTCCTCTCCTCCTTTCTCCTCCTCCCTCATGTGCTGTGCTATTTTTCTTCAGCCGAGTAGCGGAGTCTGATGGGGAAACGAATGCTATCTGAAAGAAGCAGAACTCCATCAGGAAGCTTGAGGAGGGACAGTGATACAACACACTGCACTGTGGAGCCAGAAGACACCAGGCAACAGATTACTCAACTCTCAACCCAGTCTTGCAGAGGAAGGCGGTGTGTGTGTGTGTGTGTGTGTGTGTGTGTGTGTGTGTGTGTGTGTGTGTGTGTGTGTGTGTGTGTGTGTGTGTGTGTGTGTGTGTGTGTGTGTGTGTGTGTGTGTCTGTGTGTGTGTTTGTTTGGAGGTACTGAGGGAGGTTTGAGGGAATGAGGTTTGGGAAACCCATCAGATAAATAAACAGTCTAATTCAATTTCCCAAAATATACAGGCTAAAATACAGGACACAAGATATTTAAAATGTGTATATCTTGGAATCTAAAGGTAGAAATAGCCTACATTCACTAACCATCTAAACATGACAACACAGACAATATCTTCTGTGTAAGTCAGTGTGATTCTTGCTCTTTAGATGCAAATGAACAAAACATAGAGGCATTCCTACTGTACTTGTGCAGTCAATCACATTACAGAAAGGTTAATGGGTCCGTAACAAAATCCAGGGACAACCAGGGTCAGATTTAATGTGCTTTACCCAGGACAACCAGGGTCAGATTTAATGTGCCTTACCCAGGACAACCCTGGGGACAGGCTGAAAATAATGATGTTGAGCATTAAGTTTGAGCATGTGTGCCAAAGGTGCTAGACGGATTGTGCCACGTGCCAAGATTGGTCATGATGAGCCACTTACTGGAACTAAAAGTCCAGGAAGGCACGGGCACGTGCACGAGCACTTACAGGAAGATAAATATTATAAGGCACAAGCATAGACACACATACAGGTATATACAGTACCTACCTACAGAACCTCCTTTATCCAGTCTTTCATATGGCATATAGATATCAGATACATATCAAAAACACACAGATTGGGCACGAGGAGTTACTAGAACTAAAATCGCAGGACACGGGCACATGGACACATGCAGTACACCTAACCCCTCACGTATGCAGTCTTTCATGTGGGGAAGTGGTCTGATGCACATTACAGGTACGACACAGATACGAAACCTGAAAGGCTTGGAACTTACGGTTCGGCCTAGTTTACTGGGCTGCTAGCTTCCACTTCATTTTCCTTATCGGCACACTCCTCCTGTTTGAACATTTAGCCCCACACATCCCGTAACGATTCTCACCCTACATTTACTCAGCAATGGCATCTCAATTCATCATTTGTCCTGCGGTTAAGAATCAATTAAGAGACAATTGTCAGTAATTACAGCGAGCGTTATGCGGTAATCAATGGCATTCCCAGCCAAGTGGTTCTCTATTATGGCTCCTGAAGACAGACTTCTAACTGGCAGAGCAAATGAACACCACTGGCTTAGAGAGGTGCAGTCGATAGACAAACACATCTTTTCTTTAAACAAAGACAACAGAAAAGGAATGATAATAGAACAATGTGTGTGTGTGTGTGTGTGTGTGCATTCGGGCGTGCGTGTGCCAGCGCTTATTGGTGTGTGTACTGTGTAGGAGGAGAGGTCTGCCTTATTCTTTAAACTTTTATTTCAGTGAGGTTTACTTTACTCATAAAGTCAGATGAAAATTGAACGGTCTGAGCTACTTTGACGCATTAGTGTGTGTGTGTGTGTGTGTGTGTGTGTGTGTGTGTGTGTGTGTGTGTGTGTGTGTGTGTGTGTGTGTGTGTGTGTGTGTGTGTGTGTGTGCAGGTATGAACACTGAGCAGAGACGATCTGAGATGCTCTGCCACATCAGATTGATTTTTCTTTATTGTCCAGTACAGCAGATGCCACAGAAACATCAGGAACAATTATTGTCCCAGTTGGTACAAGACTTTAGGAGTTACCACACACACACACACACACACACACACACACACACACACACACACACACACACACACACACACACACACACACGCGCGCATACACACGCATGCACGCACGTGTAACCGGTTGGACTTTCACTCTGCGTTGTGTTTAGTTGCAAGAAAGGATGACTCCGAGACAGTTGATTCGTTCAATGTTTTAGTGATTCTCTGGAATATCAGACACAGTACATATTCACCATGGGGCTTGGGCTGCACACTCCCACTCCTCTTCCCACAGCATACAGAGACAGGGGTAGTTATAATAAACACATTTAACAGCAGCACCAAACATGGTGAAATCATATGAGAAAATCAAATAAAATCGCTAGGTTAAGAGAAGTGCTACCAAAAACCTAGCCTGCTTCTCATTATAAAACCAGTGTGCCCTGGCTAGCTAGCTTAGCAAAACTCTGCTGGCATAACGAGTGAGTTAGCTAAGTTGCCAGGGTCACATTTCCATTTCTTAACACATTATACACAAATAATAAAAATAAACACACACCTGGAATATCAGACACAGTACATATTCACCATGGGGCTTGGGGCTGCACACTCCCACTCCTGAGAAGACCATACAAAGGAATGCTAAATACTTGTGACTAGCGTTAGCCACGCTAAGCTAAAGAATTGTCACGATGCCACTGGCTTATGTTACACCGGGTGGCGCTAACACATCAAAGTACATGGAAACCAGGCATCATATTCATGTAATACATTAGAACAGGGGTAATACACGGAATAGTGTTTAGGATTACAGTGATACAACTGGTGGATGACAGAATAGAAAGGAGATTTAAGTAAGATTAGGGAAAGAGAAAAGTGGAGAAACATACCTCTTCCCACAGCATACAGAGACAGGGAAGAGGATATGGAAAGCATAGAAATATGAATCAGACACACGGAAATATTAGAGGGGGATAGAAGGAGGGGGGCAGGAAGCTCCATAGACACCCATGAGAGAGAAGAAGGCTACTGTAAGATACTTAAACCAAGGTGTGTCAAAATAAAAACCCATCTTTGTGTAATTATACTACAAAAAAAAGAAAGGGGCTAAAAGCACACTGTTACATTCACCCCCCTAGAATTTCACAAAGATATAAAAACATCCCGAACATAAAAACACTCCTCAAGCTCCGCTTACAGCCATTACAAATACCAGCGTGACAGCTACCTAAAGAGGTCAGGCGTGATCTAGGGGTGATCAAGTCCCAGAACGCACCGGGTAGAAGAGATGCCATATACACCTCAACGGTAAGGCTCAGACCAGAGACTACACGACTCAGAAAGAACCACATGTTATTCACACTCAGAACATGGACAACATGCGCAATAAAGCCACGAACAACAGCAGAAGTAAAAATATAATGTACGCACTACACGTGAATGACCTGACCAAAGGACTCATCCCCACCTAAAATGGTTTGCAACTGAGCCATAGACTCTATAAGTCTACACACAGGCTTAATAACCCTACCAAACCTGGACGAGGGGAGGGGGGCTAAGTGGCCATTTGAGGGAGTGTCAGTGTCGTGAGGTGGGACGTGAGGTGGGTCGTGAGGGGTAGAGGACATGATATGTTCCGCAACATCACCAGGGCCAGCCACACCACTAGCAGAGGCATCTGAGCTGCCACCAGGAAGCGGGGAACCGGGACCAGCTGTTTCATCTTCCTCAAAGTCATCCAGCGCGGCCGACTGTTCAGCGACCCAAGAGGAAGTGCGGTCCGCGACAGAGTCATCTTGGTGCGACGGGGCAGCGACAGATGGGGCAGTGACAGACGGGGCCAGAGCATGTTCAGAGGAGAGATCTGACAGGTGAGCTTCGGACAGGGAGACGCTCGAACTGACACATTCAGCTGCTGCACTTGAAGCGACATCTGTATCATCTGCGAGTGGCAGGAAGTTCACTGAAAGCAGGAGGTTCCGGTGGAGCACCCTCTGTTTACCATCACTGCCCTCGACTCTGTAGATATGGAGGCTGGGCTTTGCGGCTACCACAGTGTACACATCTGGCTCCCATTTGTCAGCAAGTTTGCGCTTCCCCCTGCATCCTTTGTTGGCAATAAGGACTCGGTCGCCAATGGACAGCGCCACTCCTTTGGCCCTCTTGTTGTACTGCTCAGCTTGGTGTCTCTGCTCAGACCTGGAGTTCTTCTGAGCGACTTGCATGGCTGACTGGAGGTCACTGGCCAGGGACTTGACATAGGAGTCGTAGTCAGCAATCCTCTCATCGCAAATCACGTTCCTGAACAGCAGATCAACAGGCAGTCTCGGGACCCTGCCAAACATCAGGTAGAAGGGCGCGAACCCAGTTGTCTCATGCACCGTGCAATTGTAGGCGAAGGTCATGGTTTGAACCAACTGGGGCCACTTCTGTTTGGACTGTGGGGGCAAGGACCGCAGCATGTTTCCCAGTGTCCGGTTGAATCTCTCTGTACCACCGTTGCCCATCGGATGGTAAGGAGAAGAGTGAGACTTCTGCACGCCAGCCAGCTCCATGAGTTCCGCAATGAGCTCACTCTCAAAGGACGCTCCCTGGTCTGAGTGCAGGCGAGTGGGGAAGCCATACACGCAGAAAAAGTTGTCCCATAGCCGCTTCGCCACCCTCTTAGCAGTCTGGTCTTGACATGGGAATGCATGTGCGAGCTTCGTGAAATGGTCAGTTATGACCAAGACATCAACAGACTTGTTGTTCTTGTCCTCAGCAGACCAGAAATCGATGCAGATGAGTTCCAGAGGTGCGGTTGTTTTGATGCTGTGCAGAGGAACTCTGGCTGCTGGCTCAGGGGTCTTGCTGAGGACACATCTCAAGCATTCCCTGACGTGATGCCTAACGTCCTTCTCCAGGTCATATCAGAAGAACTTCTGACGAGCAAGGGAGAGCGTGCACAGTTGACCCTGATGACCTGCCAAGTCATGCAGACCAGCCAAGGCATCTTCTTTAAGGGAGGCAGGCACGACGTACTGGAATCTCTTGGTGTTGGAGAGGGGGTCTTTCGAGACTCTGTAGAGAATGCCATCCCTGAGCTGGAACTTCCGCCATTCTCGTAGTAACTTTAAGGCCAGGTGATTCTCTCGAGCATGTTCACGTCTCAACGGTCTCGATTTCCGTTCGACATAGAACATCACTCTGGCAATGGCGTCATCCTGTAACTGGCGGGCTCTCAGCTCATCTGTCGACCACGCGTGGAGTGTGTCCTGTCCACAGTCCCCCAAGCCCGTCAGGTGGTCACTGAGGGAAGCGGCCCGCTGTTGGGCGCCAAGGTCCCACACATCCTGTGTGTCCAGAGCAGCTGACACATCATCACCTGACATGGAGAGGGGTTGCACGGTGCTGAGAGAGGAGTCAGTCGTGGCCTGAGGATTACAGGTGAGGCGGAACATGTCTTGCACGCAACTGTCGTTGACCTCGGAGGCTTGCTGCAGCAGATCAGCGTAGGGTTCAGACAAGAGCCGCTTCACAAAAGGGTCACGACTCAGAGCGTCAGCCACCACATTCTTCGGCCCGGGAACATGTCTGAGGTCAAAGGTGTATGGGGCCAGCTTGGACACCCAACGCTGATCACATGCATCTAACTTGGGCTTTGTCAGGATGTATGTGAGCGGGTTGTTGTCCGTCCATACTGTAAAAGTGTGACCCTTCAGCCAGTGGCTGAATTTCTCGCATACTGCCCACTTCAGAGCCAAGAACTCTAATCGGTGGGCTGGATAGTTGGCTTGGCTCCTGCTGAGGGACTTACTGGCGAACGCGATGGGCCTGGCTACCTCTTCACCCTCTGGAACTTGGGACAAAACGGCTCCCAGGCCGTCCAGGGACGCGTCAGTGCACAGCACGAAGGGTTTGTTGAAATCTGGGTGGGCAAGAACTACGCTTGTCAACAGCGCCCTCTTGAGGTCCTCAAAGGCTTTCATGCACTCTGGAGTCCAGTCTCCCGGAGTTAACTCACGGTAGGTGCCAGGCCTCCGAAGCTTCCTGTCATGTCTGCCTCTACGCTTTTGGCCAGCAGTTAGCGCAAACAGGGGCTTAGCAATGGATGAACATCCAGGAATAAAATGCTGGTAATACATCACCATTCCCAAGAAGGAGCGAACTCTCTTCTGAGAAGGTGTGCACCCGTCCTCCATCATCAGATCCTGTGCTGTGAAGCTAGAGATGACATCAACCTTCTCCTGATCAACAGACACGCCAGCCACATTCACAACATGCCCCAGGAACTTTACAGACTTGCGCAAAAAGTGGCATTTCTTCTGGGAGAGCTTCAGATTGTGCGCCCTCAACCTGGTGAAGACGACCTCAAGACGACACAGGGCCTCTGACTCAGACGGGGCAAAAACAAGGAGATCATCCAGGTAGCACAAGAGGGTGGAAAAATTGAGGTCGCCAAAAATGCTCAGCATCATGCGCATGAATGAAGCGGGACTGTTGCACAGACCTTGGGGGAGCCTGTTATACTCATAGAGCCCGAGTGGTGTCGTGAAAGCAGTGAGATGCCGATCAGACTCATGGAGGGGGATGTTATAAAACCCAGACGTCAGGTCCATTGTGCTGAACAGCGCATTGCCACCAAGGGCCGCAAGACAGTCTGACTGATGTGGCAATGGATGGGCATCTTTCACTGTCTTTGCGTTTAGCCAGCGGAAGTCTGTGCATATCCTGAGATCGCCATTCTTCTTCCACACCATCACTAGAGGCGAAGCGTACTCACTGATTGACTTTCTGATGATACCCTTCTCCTCCATGTCACTCAGAACCTCTCTCAGCTTGTGATAGTGCGCAGGTGGAATACGGCGGTAAGGAAGTCGGAATGGCCGATCATCAGTGAGGTGAATGCGGTGCACAAACCCCTTTGCCTCTCCACAGTCAAGCTTGTCCTTGGAGAAGACGTCCTGGAAACTGGAAAGCAGGTGAGCCAGCCTGGACTTACATTCATCTGAGACTTCACATGCATCAATGTCTACATCTCCGAGGCCACACGCGTCAAGACACTGCTTTGGAGACTGCAACTGAGTTGGAGCATTCATGTGAGGCTGAACGGCGCTGTTACAGGCAAGGCCCTGAGTCAGAGGAAGGTCTTCAATAGCCACACATGGTGAAACATCAGCCAGCTTTGTGTTACGGCGCAGCCTGACAGGGTACTCAGTGGGGTTGAGAACTCTCATGGGGATCCAGTGATCTCCCCACATTGGCGTGATGACGCGCCCCACTAGGATGTTCTTTGGCCCCGAGCGTGCTGTGGTGGGCTCCACAATCACTGTACTGCCTTGGGACACAGGGACATGGCTTGGTAGTTTGCCCCACACCAGGTATTCTTGTTTTGGCAACAGGGTGATGGCTCGCCTCAGCTTGACAGTGCCGATTGGACCCGATGGCTCTGGACCAGCCCAGCGCGAGACGCAGGTGAGGAGCTCCAAAACTTGCTCACACTCAGGGCTGGTGCTTCTGGAGGTGACAGCGTCCCAGTATTTCTTCTCACCTTTCATCTTGCTGAGGAGGGGCTTTAAGACGTTGGTCCCGATGATAAACTCATCGCGCTGGCCAGATATTACAAAAGTGGGCACGAGGAACTGTGATCCGGACACTTGAATCTCCAGTTCATAAATGCACTTCGGGCGTGTCGCTAAACCGCCACATCCGATAAGAACAATGTTGCTGGGAACTGGCTGTGGACAAGGGAGAATGCCAGATGCCTTCAGTCTCATTTCACCCTCCTCGCTCAGCGTGCATGACATGGAGCCAGAATCTAGCATGCCCTTCAGTGAAACAAGGCCGCTGACCACGACTGGCGTGTAGAACAAGTCACTGGAGCCCTCAAGCCGCTGAGAATTGAGATAAATAGCCGTAGTCTCGGCCGGCAAAAGTGCACAACTATTTACATAAATGGATTGGAAGTCATTGTCACTGAGGGTTTCAGCAGAAGAGCCCATGGTACCCCTCACACTACATGGGCTATCTAGTTTAACTGCGTGGGCGGGACATGGGCAGCACCAACTTGAGACTGATGTGCTGTGGGGCATGCACTCTTGACATGGCCAGGCTGCAGGCAGTTGTGGCAAAGCCGGTCCATCTTACAGTGGCTGAATGTAGTGTGCTGTAGTGAACTACACACTCTGCATGGCTGGCGTGTCCCACGGTTTGTGTACTGGCTCCGCTGGGCTGGCACAGCGCGCGGGGACATGGCGTGCGGGGACATGGAGGCAGTGCACACTGAAAGTACTTTGTCCAACATGGTCACTACATGAGAGAGGCTCGGCTCAGCAGCAGGGGGACTGAGTGACTGGGCAGACTCAGGCACGGCGGGGGCATGGGACTGGAACACCGGCGGAGCCATGGGTGGGGGGCCAGGCTCAGCGTGCTGGACAGTGAACTGGGTGAGTGGGCGCACACTCTCTGTAGACACTGGCGAAGAAGAAGAGCGGGCCACCCCTTCATTCCTCTTCAGCACCCTCTGACGTGCGTCCACTCTTTCCTGGATCTCACACGGCGTCCACTTCTCAGCTGGCTTAAACGAGAGAGACACAGCAAGACTGGGGTCTGGGCAGTGAGACACAAACATTGTTACTAACTCCGCTCCTGGTTCCTCCAGAACTCTCCGCTGTCTGCGTAGACATTCTTCCGCCACATCAATGGCTTTGTTTAGACGAATCCAGTACTCCATAGCAGACTCACCGTGTTGTGGAAGAGTATTGTAGAGGTCTCTCATGGGCATGTTGGAGTATGTCAGCTCACTAAAATTCCTCTTCAAGATATCGAACACAGCAGATACGGTGTGACCAGAGGCTGGCTCAGAGCTGCACCGAAGAGAGACTCTCACTACATCCCTCGCCTTGCCCAACAGACGACTCATGACAAAGTCAAACTTCTCCCGCTCTGTGCGGTTCACATGACGAAGGTGGTTCAGCACTACATCCTCCCATTCATCGACTGAAAACTTGTCCGTGCGGTCACCCCTGAAGAAGGGAGGGAGCTTGGCATCTGACTGGACAGTCACACTAACTCTTGAGGCATCTGCTTCTGTCGGGACGGTGAAGAGTGGCTAGGGTGCGGCTGACCACTGGCCTGCTGCAGCGCGGCTATACTGGCAGTAATGTTACTATTGATCTGCTTAGCCAGATCTGACAAGACAATGCCCAGTGTGTCTGCAGTAATCACCTGTGTGTTGGGTGTAGGGGCTGGACATGTGGCAGGAGAAGGGCCTGTGTGTGCAATCAGTGTAGGCATAGGGGCAGTATGTGTCACCGGTGAATGGGCTACTCCCATAGGCTGTGTAACTGCAGGGGCTATATGTGCTGCTGGTGTGGCTTGATCCGTGCAGGGCATATAAGCAGTGTCTCTCAGGGGAGTGGAAGTGGCCACTGGACCTCTAACCAAGTTAACCTGTCCCACATTACCAACCTGCCTCCCCCTACCAAAACTGTGAATCCCCAAAGGATAAGCTCTCCCAATACCAGCCATACGCGAGCGGTCTCTAAACATAAAGGGCTCAACCACATCAGCATCCCCAGCAAAGCTATCACCACCCTCAGCCATATTATAGCATAAGTCAATTCAAACCTGGAATGCCTATGACACAAATATATCAGTAAAATAAAACAATTACTATTGCAGCTCAATACATTTAAATAAATCTGCAGAGCTCTAATAGTCAAAACTCAAGTACTGAGAAGAAAGGAAAAAAAATAGAGAGAAATTCGAAGTGAAAGAGCATTAAGAGATATGGTTTGCAGAAACATTCAAAACTGATAGGCCTACAATATGCCCTAATCGGTATGCAAGTCATAGAATATCACACGCGCACACGCACAAACACACATACGAGCATACAGACAAACAAGTGCACCCCTGTGTGAAGAAGGAGAGAAGCGCAGCAGTCCCGGGATCAAGCAGGCGTTGATCAAGCGAAGCGAAGTCACGGCACCATTGTAACCGGTTGGAATTTCACTCTACGTTGTGTTTAGTTGCAAGAAAGGATGACTCCGAGACAGGTGATTCGTTCCATGTTTTAGTGATTCTCTGTAATTGTCAGACACAGTACATTCACCATGGGGCTTGGGGCTGCACACTCCCACTCCTCTTCCCACAGCATACAGAGACAGGGCAGTTATAATAAACACATTTAACAGCAGCACCAAACACGGTGAAAACATGTGAATAAAACCAAATAAAATCGCTAGGTTAAAGAAGTGCTACCAAAAACCTAGCCTGCTTCTCATTATAAAACTCAGTGTGCCCTGGCTAGCTAGCTTAGCAAAACTCTGCTAGCATAACGAGTGAGTTAGCTAAGTTGCCAGGGTCACATTTCCATTTCTTAACACATTATACACAAATAACAAAAATAAACACACACCTGTAATTTTCAGACACAGTACAATAATCACCATGGGGCTTGGGGCTGCACACTCCCACTCCTGAGAAGACCATAAAAAGCAATGCTAAATAACCGTGACTAGCGTTAGCAACGCTAAGCTAAAGGATTGTCACGATGCCACTGGCTTATGTTACACCGGGTGGCGCTAACACATCAAAGTACATGAAACCATGCATCATATTCGTGTAATACATTAAGTAAGGGGTAATACACGGATTAGTGTTTAGGATTACAGTGATAAAACTGGTGGATGACAGAATAGAAAGAAGATTTAAGTAAGATTAGGGAAAGAGAAAAGTGGAGAAACATACCTCTTCCCACAGCATACAGAGACAGGGAAGAGGATATGGAAAGCATAGAAATATGAATCAGACAAACGGAAATATTAGAGGGGGATAGAAGGAGGGGGGCAGGAAGCTCCATAGACACCCATGAGAGAGAAGAAGGCTACTGTAAGATACTTAAACCAAGGTGTGTCAAAATAAAAACCCATCTTTGTGTAATTATACAAAATAAAGAAAGGGGCTAAAAGCATCCTGTTACACACGCACACACTCACACACACACACACACACACAAACACAGGGAGCGAACCTGTGCGCACACACAGACACAAACTGTCCTGTAATGCTTTGCATATTTTTAATATCATTGATAAGAAAATGACAAATTATCCTATAGTTGCCATGGTGTTTGATACATAAACTCACATGTGCGCACACACAAATATAGATAGTACATGAGGTGCACATGTGCATACACACACATACACTCACTGACAGAAAGAGAGAGCGAGAGAGAGAGAGAGAGAGAGAGAGAGAGAGAGAGAGAGAGAGAGAGAGAGACAGACAGACAGACAGACAGACAGACAGACAGACAGAGGGAATGCATTTACTGTACAAACACCTAGAACAAAACAGAAACACAGCGGGGAAAACAAACCAAAATAACAAAAAAACAAACAAAAACAAAAATACTTATACAACGTGTCAGTTTCTTGCTCCTCTCAGTGCGATTTTCCGCTCACACATAAGGTAGGAGAAAAGGGCAGAGGGGGCAACCTTTTTTATCAAATGAGACTCTGTGAAAGAAAGAATATTTTTATCTCAGAACAGTTGGCTACAACAGTCGGCTAGCATTCCCTTTCTCTGGCCTACCAAGTAAGAAAATCTTCAGAGGGATAAACTCCATTCCTCTCCATAATTTACAGTTTTTGCCTACTGCTTAAACACTACAGGCTGATGTTTAAACCAAAGTAGCATATCGTTAAGTTGTACCATAACTTAAACACATGTTGCTTTACTTTAAACAAAAGTCAAACATTACACTTACACACCAGTTTCGTTAAGCACTTACTCCTTTACACAACACACAGACTCCAGCTGTCTGCACACAATTTTATACACAAGACACTTTGTTCAAAAGTAAAATCTCAGAGTGTCATTGTGAAAACACATCTGTTAAAAATGCAAAACACACTGATGTATGACAAGATTTAGACACAGACAATAAAACACATGTTTTCAAAATTAACCACTATTCTGCCAAAGTTGCATTCTTTATATTACATTCCACTCATTTTATTTTGCATTTATTTGTTTTACTTTGATTGCTTCTATGCTAAATTCACACCTTCCTACACTCAAACAAAACAACAAATAGCACAATGGTTCTAAAGAGTAGAATGGTGTATGGCATTGACTGACTCGCGTACTGTAAAACCTAGCCTGATACATGCCACCAAGAGTAGCCTTTTGTCTTCATCATCACATGTTAGGTAATGTGAACATGATTGTAGAAATAGTGTCATATTCAGAACACAACCAAGCACTTGAGCAAACTGACTGAACATGATATAATTTTGATGACGTCATGTAGATGTCAGCTGCATATTGTGTATGTGGAAATGTATTTCATGAAGAATACCTCATACCTCATACCCAAACAAACAAAGTACCGGTATATTATTTTCATTACAGTATGTTGACATCAACCACATATTTATATCATGTTTAGATGTTTGAAAATTTGTGAATATACCCCATACACAAAGAAATGGTCCATAAGCTCACCTACACAGTGTGGTGTTTAGAGTAATGTACTGTTTGACATATATTTGCTTCAGTGTACTGTAATGTCCTTCTCTGTAAGGTGCAGTTATGTAGGCTACAGTATTGAATTCTGGGGTCTTGGGAAGATGTACATTCTGTGAGACTGAATAGACTACAAAAAGAAAGACTGCTGTGTTTTGTATAAAGCAGACAACTGTTTTAATGTTGACCTGATTTGTTTTCTCATTTGGTGCTCATGTGTGTCTTTTGACATGATAGTGAGGTTTTGACAAAAGATTGTTAAGTTTGTATGGCAATTTTTAGGTTTTGATAGCAGAGTTTCATGTCGGCATATATGTGTAGGGTTTATCTGCAAGTGTTGAGAGTAATTGGCTTGTGTGTAGAGTTTTGACTCCATGAGCCTAATTTTGCAAATTGTGTGCAAGCAGTAGGCAAAAACTGTAATACATCTGCGGGTCATTTTTCCCTCCTTTAGACGACTCCATCTTTGCTCCTCTGAAAGCGCGGAACACAGACATTTTGATTACTTTTTTCCTCCACAGACCAATTTGGTTGCTTGACATGAAACAAAAGATTGAGAGAGAAAACAATGCATTGTCTTTAGTTCTAGTTCTGTTTCTGTTTCTGTTTCTCTCTCTCTCTCTCACTCAAACACAACAAACACAGACACAAGCACACACACGCACGCACACACGCACACACACACACACACACACACACACACACACACACACACACACACACACACACACACACACACACACACACACACACACACACACACACACACACACACACACACACACACACACACACACACAGGCCTTAAGGCAGAAGTAATAATATTTTCCACTAGTGATGCAAAACAACATCAACAATGCAATGTAAGCCATCTCACTGCTTTCCTCTAAACTGGCAGATGAAGAAGGCTGTGATTATCATGTTATGTCTACCGAGAGTATACACATGTTGTTGCCTTTCACAACTCTGTCAACATCGCTGGACCTGGGGCTATTTTTCAGATTTGGTTGTTTTGCTCAGCACTGTCCAATGTGGGTTTGAGCTGAGCCGTTAAAGGAACAGTCCACCCTTTTTGATTTTGCAGTATTTCCAAGTAGCCCATTACACATGAATATATATATAGTGTATGTATAGTTTTCTTCTCAGTGACTTTAGTACTTGCATTTATTAGTATTACAATTATTGGCATAGCTTAGCATAATCACTGGAAGTAAACGGTACCATGGATGGAAGGAAATGAATAGTCGTTTTGCACTCTTGTGGAGTTGATATTCATTTTAAAGTGGTTATAAGAACATTTGAAGATGTTTTATTTGGTACCATACACTTCCATTGCTATGCTTAATATGACCATAGGCCTTTTAAACTAGGCAATAGAAACACATAGAGAAACACATGGAGAAATACTCCTTTGTATTCTCATATTTTACCAAGGCCTAAAGACATAACTCACACACACATGACTGTCTTGTTATTTGAAGAAGTCTGTATATGTTTAGATCACATCTGTATGTTTCCAGCATTTGCAAGACATTAAATGATCATAACGTAAAATTGAACTCAAGATATAGACATAACATGCTAAATTACATTGCATTACTTCCAGCACATGCTTTATTCCAATGTGACTTACAAACTAGAAATAACCATTGAATAACTGCAAAAAACTTGCCAAAGGCTTCTTGTGCCATCATATACGGTGGAGAGGGACTAATGCAGGTGTTCTACTGTCACAGCTTAGCTGTTCTCTTGTGTTGTCAGTAAAACTCTTAGCCTTGCTGAACAGCACTGCATACTCAAGGACGTGCCCAGTCGGTCCTTTTAAACACATTTTTTTTTATAAAGGATGGCACAACCCTGATGGGAGACAGTGTCAGCGCAGTGTACGCATCTGCTGTATTCAAACTTGTGTTTCTACTCTCAGACCTTCACACCAAATGAGGACTTGCACTCTACTTTGAATATTTAGTGCGTATATGAAAAGATATTTCTTCTCAGTCCTATATCTATGTATACTATGTACAGCTGTCAGGTGTCAGAATCAGGAAAAAAAATCTTTCAGACTTGGTGCTTTTGAAATTGCTAGCAGTCTGATGGGCGCTGCTCACAGCCTTGCAAAGTGCACTTGTCTCATCTCCTCTCAGATATTTACATCCCCACGGTTCTTATTCCTGTCTTGTCCTTCAACTTTCGTTGGTAAAAAAAAAGCAGCTTAACTTGATGGAATTTTTTTTTTTGAAAATGTTAACACGGGTGTGTGTAAGGCAACACAGTTTGAGATTGTGTCTGTTCTCACCCGGCTCTGGAGCAGAAACTCATTATGCAATCCTAATTAACACGCATGCAAGGTGTGCACGGACTTATGTTATTATTTTGCAGTCATGGATGGAGGATCTGAGTAATGAGAAGGTAAAGGGTTTAGGAATTTAGGAAGTTGCAGCATGGCTAAAGCCTCGCACGGCTCTACATTTTACATGCAGATGTGGAGGGCCGCTGACAGCTTTCGCCTGCCCCTGGGCAAAAGGCCCTGAAAGGGCCCACCAGCCAATGCATATAATGTAATGAGGATCCAATTCTGACCTTACTCTTTCCCTGACCAACCCCCTGCCCTCATTTCTGATGTGTAAAGTGCCTGTGTCCTGTCAATATGACCTACTCATCGAGCTACTGTAAGCTACAAGCTGCTTATGGTTTGGATCAGAAATGACAAGGAGGAGACGGTTCATACAGACGAGCTGTTTCCACAGGATATTTTAAAATGTGGATATTTTTTTTCTCCTGGTTACATTGATTTTGGCCTTCCGTTAGCAGATTTTTAAAATCCACATATCAAAAAGCCTGCTTTAAAAATATCTCAGTTAGGGGGCTGAAATGCACCTGTTACAATGGAGTTTTTATTTTTATCCCCATGTTGCGTTTCCACCTAAACAAGAGAAAAAAATACCCATATATAAAAAATATCCTGCTACGTAGAAACAGAAACAGAGTTTCTTCCAGAGTCAGTGAGGTCATAAGGACTTACGGTTCTAAGCTGCATGTTTATGAGCTGCCGAGCCCCTCTAGGAGACTAGCAGGACTTCAGCACAGAAGCAGCTCAATAGGGAGATTTCACACACATGTATCCTTAATGCACACTATACCTCCAGTGGCTGTTATAGTCAGTGGCTACGTTTACATGATGGTTTTAATTCCGAATTAATAATTCAGAATTAAATAGTTCCATCCAGTTTGCTTTGATCTTTCCTTTAATTCCAAATTAAGAGGTGTTTACATGACGTTTTCAAAGGGGAATTAAGCTTTATTCAGTATTAGTCAGTTAATTCCGAATTAAATGTCTCATGTAAACGTAGCAATTGAAAGGTTAACTAACATAGTACTATAATACTATGACATAACCCAGGGGCCAGTAGTAATCCACTACGATGTGGTCATTGCCATTCTGGTAACAGCAAATTTATAACGGCGTGTCTTAACGGGTTAAGAGACCAGACTTGATCTCATGGTTGCATTGGTGACACGTTGAACAATTTGTCTTGGTTACCGTATTGAAAATCTTTGGTTAGGTTTCAGTTAGGCCAGTGTTAAAAGGCTTACTTCGATAAAGCAGCCCATTTCGACAGAATGTTGGTGTCAAAAAGGTTCTGCCATGACTTGTTTGTTCCTATGGGTTTAGGGTAATCTTGGTAATGTGCTCCTACACAGTACGTAGCCTACATGTGGCAGTGTTACTTCAACACCTGAAGTTGTAGAGCTGAATTTAACACTCTTCAAGTTGGCCCTACTGTACTCTCCAAGTGTCCAGTTAACACTGCACCATTCACTGTGTAAACGCCATTCTGTGAAGTTGTGCTCATTAGAATGAGCTGGGTTAGCGTGTAGCTGCTACAAATACGTGGGATGGACTTTTAATCTCTGGGGGCCAGGAGCTTCCCACCTCTGAAAAACCTGATGCTCGCCTTCAGATGCTGATAATCCTTTAAACCTTTACTGAGGGAAAAATAATGGTAATGGGTTTGTGTGTGTGTTGTGAGGTGGTGGCATGGGTGGAATAAGTGGCTGTCCCTCTCTGCCAAGGGCTGTCTTCCTCGCTTTCTTGTTGCCGTGAAAAAGTGACAGAGGCAGATCCAAGAGGCTGTGGTTCAATTTGTTTCATCTAGGGCCCCATCTATCTTCTGTGTTTGTGTGTGTGAGAGAGAGAGCAGGACTGGACTGGCCATCTGGTATACCGGCATTTCCCAGTGGGTCCTGCACCCTCGTGGACCCATATTTCCAGAAAGGTTTAAAAAAGTATTTTTTTCCATTTCTGAAAATAGGGGCCTACGAGGGTTCAGGGCCCATGAGGGTGCGGGGCCCACCGGTGAGTCAGTTCTGTGTCGTTCAGTTCTGTGTAATTATGAGGGGCCCTTTTAAGCCCAAAGTGCCCGATCCCTATTTCTCCTCCAGTCCAGCCCTGTGTGTGAATGTGTGAGTGAGTGTGTGAGAGAGTGAGTGAGTGAATGTGTGGGAGTGCTCGGCCTTTGTTTTTAAATCTTTATTTCATTGAGATTTACTTGAATAGGGGTCTGAGCATACTATATGTTCTACCTGATCAGCGGCGTGGAACAGGGGGGGAAAACCCCGACTCATTCTCAGGGCCCAGCCCACCTGGGGGGCCCACCGGGGGGGCCCTATGGAAAATGTTCTTCTTGTTTTGCTTTTTTAAACATTATTTTTACAATAATGTCAATACATGTTGGTAATTTATGTAATTCTAATGTTCTCTGGAAATACATCTGTTAAATTGGATATCCTAGCCTGCAAATAGGCTACAATATATATCAAACACCCCCATAATCAGTACGCATTGGTTTAGTCCGCCCTCTCGCGGACTTTTGATTGCACAATATGCGTAATCAACACTCACTCACTTCATTATAGGCATTAAACGCAGCAGCCGGTTAGCAATGAAAGATGTCTAAAACACCAGGCTTTCACACAAAGAATAGAAAGGCAAGAGAGACAGGGGAAACCAGATGAAGCAACTGCTGCTGATTTCTTGCAAGACAGGTGAGCCCAAATGTCAAAATTACTGCCTACAGTAGGCTAACTGGTTATCTCATTCCCATTCCGTGTGGCCTACTGTGATAGCCGGAGTCAGATTTAAAAAAATATATCATTTTTTGGCTATAATTGTGATAGTCTATTGAACCCATATTAGTCTTTGATATATTCATAACAAGTCACAAGACCAACATAGGGTCGATGTTGGTTCAAATATCCAAATAGCAAAGCTAATTTGTAAAATGAATCAAGAAAATGTCACAAACGTGAAGATGCCCCCTGTCACAGCAGATGCAAATTGTGCGAACTTGAGAGAAGGTGAGCCTTTTAGCTAGCCTAATATCCTAATGTTGAGGAAAAGCAGTTTCTCAATCGGGTGCATCACATTTGCAGATTGATTATGTCCTCGTAACGATATTAATCAACGTGATCACGTTCATCAGTTGCCAATGTCAAGGTGGCGGTGCGAGCTGTCCAGTGGTGTAGTCTACTTTTTTTAAGGTGGGTATACTGTATATTTGAGCATTTTTGAAGTGGGTATACTGTATATATTTGTGTTATTCAAAATAATGGATCAATCAATTTTAAGTGGGTATACTGAAATCCCTGAAATTTAGAAGTGGGTATACTCCGTATACCCGCGTTCTACGTAGACTACACCACTGGAGCTGTCAGTCCTGAACCGTCATTCTGCTTTCATTTTGCGGTCTCAACACTCTCAATAGGAAATCTCTGGTTACTTTCCCTGGCCATCTGACAACGTCCGTTGTAGCTGAAGTGTGGTAAATTAATGACGAGATTTTGACAGGGCACCAGTCTGCGTTTTGAATGCTGCTGACGCCATTCTAATCTGCGCAAAGCGCAAGACAAAAGATAGGCAGAGTAGCCTACCTACCTCCGTGCTGAGCAGGTAGCCTATCTGCATCGAGTGCTCATGACAATTACCCTATTTAAGGTAGGCTACTGTGAAATAGTTACTGGCCAATTTAAATCTGAAACTAGGCTATAGCCTATGCAGTAGCCTAATAAATAATGATTTCTATGTGACTAGGTTCGGGGTGCCCTGACTTTAAAAGGTTGAGAATAACGGCATCAAATCCAAACAGCGATACTTTTGTTCCAGCCTATTTTAAGCGACATTCCATAGTAAGCTTCTGCCAGTAAATCACAGCTGATTCTCTATTCCTTGCTCTCCCAAAAACAACTAACGGACAAATGACGTGCGGGTGCGTGCAGCGGGCCAGTGCAAGTGAATGAATGTGTGCGCGAGCGCGTGTGTTTCTGTTCAGGGATGCATATTGAAGAAAGTTCAGTTCTATATCAATGTCTCATGTCTCCTTAGTGCACGAAATATTAGTCTTAAAGGGGCACAATGTAGGATTACGTAGTTTGCGTGGCATGCCTGTCTCAAAATCTACTAATCTACATGAAAAAATGCTGTTTAACTGTATGCTCGCTGAGAGAATGTTTTCATCACAGAATGCCAGCAGTTCATACAAATGTGAATATGTATCTGGAGGTAAGTGAAGCAAATTTTTCGTATGAGAAGTTTTTCCCACAACTCTCGTCTGGGTCGCTGTGTCAACAGTTACATTCGGGGTTCTCAGACAGTGGACCATGAAAGTGGTCGCGAGAGTCATTGTTCCCTTACTATTGACTCAAATAAGCATTGGCTGACGCGGGACAGTAAAGTTGAACTTTTAATCCTACATAGTGTGGCTTTAATGCATTGTGAAGAGAGATTTACCAGTCTCTCTCCTCCCCCTCACACCATAGTGATGAAGTGATTAAAAGTCATCTCTATGAATATGATAGCAGACTTTTCACAACTGGTGATGTGAAAAATAAGGACATTATGTCTGTTCTGTGATAGGCTATCATATGATTGAAAATGAGGATGATTCAAGTGAAGGGGAGGAAAGCATAGGCCTAGAGGGGTTTTCTGAGGAAGGCAAGGAGGATGACAATATAAGTCGCGCGTTCGCGTTCGGGGGGGGGGGGGGGAGGGTGGGGGGGGGGGGGGGGGGGGGGGGGGGGGGGGGGGGGGGGGGGGGGTGGGTGGGGGTTGGGGGGGGGTAAGTAGGGGGGCCCATGAAAGAAGTTGTTCCTAGGGCCCCAAATTTGGTGCTACGCCCCTGTACCTGATAAATGTGTTTGTGTGTGCATGTGTATGTGGGCATGTGTCCAAGCGTCTCTCTGTCTGTATGTGTGTGTGTGTGTGTGTGTGTGTGTGTGTGCGCGCGCACGTATGTGTGTATGTGCGTCCGTGCGTGCAAGCGTGCATCTGTGTTACATTATATTAAATAAGAGCAAGAGCTACTGGGGCAGAGTAAGTGCAATGTCAATCCGCTGCTCAAAATGGAGGCATCTGCTCAGGAAACAGGAAACTGTCTGCTGACAGCTGACCCTGCCCTGCCCTGAAGAGATGGCTGCCACAGTCGACTCTGGCAATCCAGCTCTCTGCTCCTATAATATGAGTAACAGGGAGTGCATTTACATATAGATGGCCTACATCAGTGTGTGTGTGTGCTTGTGTGTGTGTGTGTGTGTGTGTGTGTGTGTGTGTGTGTGTGTGTGTGTGTGTGTCTGTGTGTGTGTGTGTGTGTGTGTGTGTGTGTGTGTGTGTCTGTGTGTGTTTGTATGTGTGTGTGTGTTAACAGAAGAGAGGAAAGAAGAAAAAAAATGTCCATTTTCATTTTTCACTCCTGCTTTGCCATGGGGGTACCCTACGTTCGTGCATGCGTGCGTGCATGGTGTGTGTGTGTGTGTGTGTGTGTGTGTACCTGCTAGTGTGTGGCCTGTGTGTGTGTGCATTGGTGTTTCTGAATACATGTGGACGTGTGACTGACACGAGTGAAAATGAGGTGCATTCGCCCTCCCAGACACAACAATTCTGTTACAATTACCGCAGACGCCAGTTCAGCGCCCGGGGGGCTTGGATCCAAAGAAATCTACCTGTCGTCCTAAATGCTATTGCCACGCTACAGCGATACAGCTACAGGATGATCCAACGAGACATGTTCAAGAAGATGAAATGTTGAAGAAAAAAGTGAAAAGTGGTAGAAAAGGGGCTGTTGCTTTTCAGCAGGTGGAATTGAAACTGTGTGGAGTTGCTCACTGGTCAAAGATGTTGTGAGGATCTTGTGAATAAGATGTGAACATCTGTGATTCCTCTTCTCTCCCTCCTGGGTTTCCTTTAGCTTGGGAAAGCCCATGCTGCTTTGCACAGTCGTTTAGATCTGAAAGACGGTACGGAATCTATCCCTCAGGGAGGGTTCCTGATCATGGGCTCCAATCACAGAGCAGGGAGGCGTGGAAAGGCGACGACTGCAGTTTGTTTGACTCAGGCGGTCAGGATTTGGCTGATTAGCTTTGCCGATTAGCAAGGCACTTCCTCGTCGCAATTCCGCCGCCACTTCGCTCAACGCGATTGGTGGGTGCGCGAGTTTAGTGTCGGGCACACATACCTATACATGTGTGTGGTTGGGCACCTCCATGCATCCAATGCCCGTCTTCCATATGTCTTTCTGGTCAATCGTAAGTCAGTCATTAACGTGGCACGTAATTGGCTGAGTAAACTGGCGGCGGAAACGAAGCATCTTTGAAGCTCAAAACTTCGTTCAATTTTGGCTGAATTCACTAGCCTAGCATTTCCCATTGAAATGACTGGAGGCGGTACTTATTCACTCTCTCCAGTTCTTATACTACCTCCATGGTTTGAATGGATACAACTGACACGATTGACTATGGGCTACGTATGCGAAATGATACACATTCTTAACGGCCAATAAACAGTTGGGATTAACAGTACGCAGGTCGGACCTATCTCACTTATGATTAGGTCTAATAGTAACCATACAAGGTTTTCTTCTCTCTCTCTCTTCTCTATGTTTTCCTTCTCCTCAAATTAAATGTAAAAAAAAATCCACAGGGGGCAGTCTGATTTGTAATTAAATGGGGGTCATGTTCTTGGCATGGAGAAAAGTGAACAACTGCTTGATGGTCTTAAAATCCCATATGTGTGCCGGCATCTCACAGCTCAACTAACGCTGGTCATGTATTTTTTACACTGTAATCTGGAGTGAGGAGAGCTGTGTATGTGCAAGTGACTGTGTGTATGAGAGAGCATGCAATGCAAAAAGGAAAAGAGGAAAATAGAGAGAGATACTACCTACAGAGAGATCTCTGTATTTTGCCAGCAACTTAATTGGATATTTTAATGAGAGAACGCTGGTGAGCTTTATAGCTTTTTGCCTGTGCGTGTGCATACATGTGTGTACATGCATGTGTGTGTGCGTGTGAGTGTATGTGTGCGTACACGTGTGTGTGTGTGTGTGTGTGTGTGTGTGTGTGTGCGCGTGCTTGTTTGTGGGCATGTGTGTAAGCTCCGCACAGCATGCCGGGCAGAGCAGTGGCACAACGACACGGTGGCGAATAAACTTGAGCGTCACAATTAATGCCAGTGGCTTCCTCACATGTCACCACAACTGAGGACAGTCAATTATCCCACATCCATTCCTCACACGGTTCAAATGCCTTTCTGTTTTCTACTTCCATTGGGCATTTTACTTGTAATTAAAAATAATCGTAACATAACTACAATCTCTCAGAGAGGTTTCTCTTTTTGTTTTTGTTTCTCTCTTTATTTCTCCTTTTTTTGGGTGCTGGCTATTCGCAGATTGGTTCTCCTCTCTATGCAGTACTGTAGTGATGGATGACTGGCATATTACATTTGCAATGTTAATGTGATGGTTGTGGTTGTGGTGGTAATTATATGGTGTCTGCATGTACTCCACCCATGGTGATTATTCTAATATCCCCTGTAGGCTTCATCCGAGAGCAATGGCTTTATAATGGAGGGGGGCATGAGGCCCATCATGTGAGGTCAGGGCTGCTGACAGCTTTTTTGGACAAAGTCATGTGATAGGGCCCCCCATTTAATACATAATATGCTGAGAAACCATTTCTGGGACCCTTTCTTTTACGGCCTGGGACCACTGACCCATTTGTCCCCCGCTGTCGGCTTGTCTGTGTGGGGTGACCAGAGGTGAAATAGGCAGACTGGCTTACTGTAGCACCACCAGTAATATTGGAAGTCATTGGAAACTAGCACTCAGAGGAAACTTAGGACCGTTTTTTGTTGTTGTTGTGCAGAAATAAACATTTTATGGACTTAATTGGTTTCTTATAACGCCCCCTTAGGAGGAGTAGTAAAGAGAAGCAGAGTAGGTAGGCCTACTAATTAAACTGTTGAATGGACAAATATCTGGCCTTCACTGTACACCATTTCCTGGAAGTTTTAAGTATTTCATTTAAAAGTAATCTCAAAGAAAACAGTTAAACTCTTGTAAAATTGCCTGAAGATATAATAAAAAAGATGCAAATCTGGTTACGTAATATTTTTTTTTCCTGAAAGATAATCTGTAACTTTCAGAGACAACACATACTATGGCTCAACTCTTCTAAAATCCCCTGAATATGACAATGATACAAATCTGGTTAATGTAATATAGCATCTTGTACCTCTACAATATAAGAAGCAATATTTTCCTGTGGTCCATCATCTTCCTGGCCTCTCTCAGTGTTAGTATGGATTGGCCTTGATGAGGCGTCTGGAGGCTCTCTGCTGGATGCTGATAGCATTAGTAAGTAGAGGGAGCTGAATAGAGCGCACTGCCAGCTTATCTTACTGCCACACAGGGAGCTAGTGAACAGACACAGCATGCTTATGGAATCCACAACATGGACAAAAGGTACACAGAAAACGAATCGAAAACAGGGCATTTATTGAAGTCTGAGTTGTTAACTACTGTATGTTAACAACTTACTTGGTTGCAATGTAATTCTGAATTGGCAAGCTAATAACTAGCTAACTGGTAAGCAACATTCATGAGGAGTTATTACCAATATAGTTGTGTAAGATATGTGAGACATTTCTTGCTGTCTGGCAAGATGTCAGAGCCCTGGACACACAAGATCCTGAGGCTGAAAAGCAAACCGAAACTGGAGAGGGGAGGGTAGTGTGAATGCCAACCGACAGGCAAATATGGTCTCTTTTTAATGTCCTCACACTTAAATGTAATAACTGGCCCAGGTCTGCATCTCTTTTCAGCCTGTGAGTGGGCACACAGGCGAGATACCTTTTGCCATCTCCATCTCCTTTGTTAAAAGCAGCTAACGTCTCTGAATGGAAAAGGCAGTTCAGAAGTGCATTGATGTGTGAAATGAGGTATTTTGGGTACACGCTAAATTGCATCTAAAACTTGGATAGAAGGAAAGGAAAGTATTTGACATTCAACCCAACAATCATGCTCTCCATTTAACTGCTACCGATTCGTAACCATAGCTACAGTATGTCACCAAGGCCTTTGCTTTTTTTGTATATGGAGATATGCAATGATGTTTTCCTGACCTGCCCTTAATGTCAAATTGAATCAATTATATTTGAAGTCATGGTAGCAGAACAATTATTTTCAGCCTTTTTGGGCGTGCTTGACTTTATAGCAACAGTGTTTGCAGTAGATGAGAGGATGGTGTGTGAACAACTCTAGAGATATTAACTTCATCTCAGTACTTCAGATAGACAGTAGTCTGCTTCAGGCAGATGGCAGCCTGTTCAGACAGTGCTTCTGCATCCTGTGTCAGTGGTAGCCATTAGCAGATTAGCACATTAATTTCCAAAACTTGTCAATTCCTTTTGAGGTTAATTCTTCCCAGACAATCTGTTTCATGACTTTTGTCCTAATTAGAATCAGTTGGTGGTTGTGAAAACTCTTCTGTCTGTGGTTGGTAGGGATTTTAATCAATCTGAAAATTAACACCTCTGTATTGAAAACACTTTTACTGACTGAACAACAATTAAATAAACTAAACTAAACTATTATCTCTAAACTACTTTGCTATCTCTGGTGTTGTTAGGGTTCTCAGCAGGTAGCCTGAAACTAAAACAACTTGGCTCTTCACCAAGAGTGTGAGAGGGGACAAAATGTACGAGAAAAAAAGGGGGGATTGAAATCACCCCACGCATTTTACCCATGTGAGGGGAACAGAACATTGGCTGTCTAAATAGCATAATAGCCTATACTCAACCCAGTGCAGTCCAAAAGTCTTTTAAAAGATCGATCTTCCTCCACCCAATAAAGCAAATCCTCCTCCACCCAATGCAGTCCAGAAGTCTTTTAAAAGAGAGATTTTTCACAGACACCGCTGGAGAGGCCATGATCAATGAGGGGAAAGAGTTGACAAATGCTTTATCAGCATACCGCCATATAGCCAGCGGGTCATCCGCACATACAAACTCATCAGCTGCACAATACACTCCCTGCAAGGCACGTGCTTAGCTGATGCTAAAGCTGCATATGCTTCACAGTGGGACGGGGTAAGCATGTGGATGTACTGCACTGTGTGATATTTCAGTGTCATTGCTTTCACAGAGGGGTGCATGCTAGCTTGGGAAATACTGCGCTGCTTTGCACAATCGTTTTGATCTGAAAGACAGCATGGACTCTATCCCTACTAGATCTTGGGCTGCAATCAGAGAGCGGGGAGGGAGGGGTGGAATGGAGATTACTGCCGTTTGTTTGAATACGTACAACCATGCAGGTAGTATAAGAACTGGAGAGAGTGAATAAGTCCCGCCTCCAGTCATTTCAATGGGAAATGCTAGGCTAGTGAATTCAGTCAATATTAAACAAAATTTTCAGCTCCAAAGATGGAGTCGTTTCCGTCGACAGTTTACTCAGCCAATTACGTGCCACGTTACTGACTGACTTACGGTTGACCAGAAAGATATATGGAAGACGGGCATTGGATGCATGGAAGTATTATAAGGTTCCCAACCACAGACCTGTATAGGTTTGTGTGCCCAACACTAAACCCGCGCACCCACCAATCATCACCCACCTTCTTTGAGCGAAGTGGGGTCGGAAATGAGTTAATTTGTGAAAATTGCAACGAGGAAGTGCCTTGCTTTGTCGAAGCTAACCAGCCAAATCCTGACCCCCTGGGTACAACTGACACAATTGGCCATGTATACATGCCAAATGAAACATTCGTCACTCCTAACAAACAGCCATGGGCAATTGTAAACCACACCTCTCCTATGAGAAATTGCATAGGTAGCCTCCAGGCTATCTCACTTGTGAGATCACCTGGTGTTAAAGGGACACTGTGTGAGATTTTTAGTTGTTTATTTCCAGAATTCATGCTGCCCATTCACTAATGTTACCTTTGTCATGAATACTTACCACCACCATCAAATTCTAAGTATTCATTATGGCTGTAAAAAGTACACATACATGAAAGGGGGATCTTCTCCATGCAAATTTTTAATTTCCAAAAATAGCCATTTTTAGCTGTAAAAATGACTGTACTTGGACCATACTAGATGATATTTGTTTATTATTTAGTAAACTTTCATGTGAAGATCAAATTTGGCAATAGGCAGCCCAGTTTCAATAATCAGCATAGTTGCAGTACCTTTTTTGACCATTTCCTGCACAGTGTCCCTTTAACAAAACAAGCTGCATGCAGGATCGCTGACAGCTTTGGCCAGGCCCATGGCAATGTAATCTGAGAGAGGCCCCCCAACCAATGCATCCAGTAGCCATTTTTGACTTGGTTGCTGACAATGAACATTGACAAAGTACATCGAAAACTTGTCGTCAGGGTGGTATCACCTGAACTGTCAAACACGCACGCACGCACGCACGCACACACACACACACGCATGCATGATTACTGCAGATTACCAGATCAGGGGTGCGTTCCCATGGAGGCGGTATGCAGACGAGTATCAATGGGGATAAGCGACTGTGGGAGTTGCAAGGTCCGTCTGCAGTCGCATTGATCCCGCAAAGTTGAACACACTCCTATGTATCGGGTGGGCGGAGTTTGAAATATCATACTCTACTAAGAAAATGTATATGGTGGTTCTTGTGCGTATTCGCTCTCTTTGACATTAGCTTTATTGGCTGTTGGAGCTGTATGGTTGAGGGTATAGTGATGTATAATATAATGGTCCCCATTGGAGTTGTGTGGTTGAGGGTATAGTGATGTATAATATAGTGGTCCCCATTGGAGCTGTGTGGTTGAGGGGCAATATAGCCTCCATTAGGGAGTATAGTACACAAATGGAAGTGGACAGGGCCGCAGGCAGAAAGCTTTGACCAGGCATGGGACAAAATCGTCTGAAAGGAACCCCTTTCAATACATACAATGTAATGAGGTCCCAGTTCTGGGCCCTCCCATTCCCTGGGTCCAGGACTACTGACCCATTTACCCACATCCCTCCCGGTGGCAGCCCTGGAAGTGGATATGGCAGCTTCTTTACCTCTGCCCTTTTCAAGCTTTTTATCGGGCAACTGGTACTTCTAGTACTTTGTACCACACAGTTCTGTCAGCGGTGAAATAAATACATTGTCAGTGGTAGGTGGACACAGACATGCAAGCTGGCACACACACACACACACACACACACACACACACACACACACACACACACACACACACACACACACACACACACACACACACACACACACACACACACACACACACACACACACACACACACACACACACACACACGCACACGCACACACACACACACACACACACACACACACACACACACACTGCAGTTTCATTTGCTCTAAGCAGAGTCTCAGAGGACTCACAAGTCACACCAGACCTAAAGGTTTCTGTCTCGCCCCTACAGTACATTGACTTCCCTCTGCACTCCCTTTGCATTCAAATCCAGACGTACTCAGGCAGAAGCCTGACAGGTTTCCGCCTGGCCTTTTAGTACTATAGTCAAGGGGGGGGGAGCCTGAGTGGGGGGCTGTCTGGCCTTTTAATACTGTCATGGGGGGGTTGCCTGTCCTTTTACTGGTGAAGTCAGGGGGAGGGACTGCCTGTTAGGGGCTTAAGGGGCCCAAGGGGCCCGTCTTGACAGGGCCGCTTTGAGGACATTATTATTCCATTAATAATCTTGGAGTAATACTATTATATTAATATTTTGATTAATCTTTTATAAATGGTGGAGGCCTATCCACTGGGTTTGATGTAAGAATAAGACAATATTTTAACCATAGAGTTATCAACAGGGGATTAAAGTGCATTACAGACAGGCCCATATAAATTAGATGATGTATAGTTTCATAGTGCAGGGAAAAGGATGATCTTCACTTTCTAGTGTAGTTTTCTATTGTGAGACTTGCATGAGTTCTGAGGGGAAAATCAGTACCGCTCTCTCTCTCTCTCTCTCTTTCTCTCTCTCTCTCTAGGTCGTCCTCAGACGAGCCTTCCACCGTTGCTTCCAGTCATCCTGATTCTCCATACATCTTTTAATTTCGCTGGTACTCTGGGCTCCGGCGTCCTTCTTGGATGTCCACAAATGTTATTGTGGGATGTCCTCTTACCCGGCACTCACGTGATGGTTCCCATAGCACTAGTTTGCTAGCTGGCAGTTCTAGGTGCCTTTGGCAATGTCCTGCAAGTTCTCCTTACAGCTATCTTCTCGCACATCTTACCGCACTCCAGGGAACAAGAATAAATGCCTCAACGCCAAAAACTTGTATCCCACTAGGCAAGCACTGATACAAAAACCAGAAAGAAAAGTACATTTCCCAATCCCCCTCCTCCGCTGTACAAATCACAGACATACCATGATAGTGGCTATATCAAAGCAACTGAGAATTACAAAATTACTGAGGCTGCTATGCATCCAATTATCTATTCTATACAGTAGTGGACAGACCTCACAATGCAGAGTGCAAATTTGCACAGGAGTTAAGTCACATTTACGTGAGAGAGGCCTTAAACAACAAAGAGGCTGCGTAAGCAACTTACACATCCTTCTTGATCAGATATCTCCCTCTCAAGACACTGAAAGACCAAAAAAACACATTATGAAGCACTTTGTCAGGCTTTGTCAGCCATGTTCGAGTAATATCTGAGAGAGCTAAACCACAGCTGATACATATTTCATGCACATTTAATCAATGTACTTTTCAGAATTATGTTATGATGTTTTCCCTGAGGCTGAACAGAGTGAGCGCAAAGCGTTTCAACCCTCTCCCTCTCTGTCGGAAGCCTTTGGTGTAATCCTGTTGATCTCCAGTGAAAAGAACAGGGAGAAAAACGACAACAAATGACAGCAAAAGACAACAAACACATTTAAATGCACACAATGCAACATTCAGCAGACACACACTTGTCATATGAATTATCACACCACAGTAGGCTATCTGTGTATCTGTGTTGTAGTGTTAACAGCTAACAGCTATATTGTGCTGTTTTAGTGTGAGCTTCAGTCTGTTTGTCAGGGTAAATATGTCTAATAAAAAAGCGGATACAAATCAATTAGCTGGTCCAATCCAGACCGAGCCTTTGATATGCGGTACGCTTCAGCTGTTTTAATTGAATGCCAATAATAACCAACTGCTCTCGGTGGTAATAAGCCAAACACGTGCACACACACACACACACACACACACACACACACACACACACACACACACACACACACACACACACACACACACACACACACACACACACACACACACACACCACCAGCTTTTTTGTTCTGTTTACCTCAGACGTATTCTCACTCTCACTTTCACTCTCTCTCTCTCTCTCTCTCTCTCTCACACACACACACACACACACACACACACACACACACACACACACACACACACACACACACACACACACACACACACACACACACACACACACACACGCACACACACAGAAGCACAAAAGATCAATTTACTGCTCTACGGTACAAATTCATTTTTTTGAGTTTTTTGGAGGTTGTGCCTGCTTGCGAATTCAACATGTGCCTTTCATTTCCACAAAAAGAGAATCCTGCAGACGCCCAGGAGAGCGATCTGAGATTCAATTTTCCAAGAAGATTGAAACCCACTGTAGATGTCAACACAGAAAAATAACTTTGGAACGTCCGTAAATGAGGACGAGTGGGAAAAGCGTGTGATTGGGAAGAAAGAGGGAGGGAGGGAGGGAAGGGGGGATGAAACGTCCATTTGAGACGGTGGAGTGAGTGAGTGAGTGATGATGGGAGACACACTATCTCTTCAAGCCAGAAAAACATCTCCTCCTTTCAAGACGGAAAAAACGTACTCCTGTACGTATACTCCAGTCCGTACTCCTGCTCTCCAACCAGTCCAGCCAACCAACTGACTGATTCGACTCTCCAGCCAAGAAATGATAAACTTCCACTGAAACAAGTTACTCTCTGAGTTGGAACTCTCGTGTGGAACTCTCACTCAATCAGTTCTAGAATGGAGACTACCTAGGCTTCTATTTCACTAGACACTATGAGCGGTGACACAAATGTCTCTGCAGCTCAGAGACTGCCTGTACGTATATGGCTCATTGCGCCACTGGGGGACTATATTTCGGTAATGGAACAAATGTCCTTGTACTCTCAGGGGCTGCAGAGCTATAGAAGAGTGACCGTACAATATACAATATAGCCATGTGGGGATTGGGGACTTGAATCTTTGAGGTTTGAATCTTTCGTATGGTCATTTGCCATATCCCATCCACTGACTTCATGTCTCCCTTTCTTTTGGTCAGGATTGCCCTGTCGTAGACTCTTCCCCCTTGTCTCATATCGTGCACTTGTGCACTTTGGACATTATGTTTCAGTGCGTAGGGCGCTCACACTGAAATTGTTTGTAAATTCAGTGTACGGAAAGTACCCGGATGATGCCCTAACAACGGCCAAAAACGCAGTGCTTGAATGGTGGACACTGGACGCACTAACCGACCGCCATGTTGTTAATGAAACGGAAGAAACGTGGTGTTCAGTTCAGTAGAAGAGTTTGGTCCACAGTCTCCTAATTCTATAAATAATGTTGCTGAGACACTAACCTTTTCATGGCAAGGCAAGAATTGTATGCGAAATAGCCATTGCCATTTTCGGTGAAGGAAATGTAAATAGGCCTACAAGTGTGATACGCTGTGCAATGTAAACAGTAGCCAACTGATATTTTGGTGAGCTCGTGTTTTGCTCATCCGTCACTTCCAGTGAGGGCACAGTGCTCAAATTTTCAACGACACTATGAACCACAGTCCTCTGTGAACTGTGTGCACTATGCACTAACCGTCAGTGCACTGACACAAGTGCACCTTCTGAGACACTGGGGCTATGTCTCAAATCACGCACTTATCCACTGACAGTCAGTGCACAGTGCACACAGTGCACTGATGTCTTTAGTGCATAGTGTAGTGGAAAACTTTGAGTACTATGCACTGTGCCCTCACTGGAAGTGACAGGTTCACTGACTTTGATAACCTGACACTTTTATTCATCACTCTTTTATTTATTTCTCGTTTTTCCTCACTTTCTTGCTTTTTTTGCCCCTGAATAAAATAACTAAGGGGTTCCGTCTCATATAGGCTACTGCACATCAGCCACTATCATTTTAATCATAACCATTCTATGTCCCTGTCCCTATATTATATCTCCACACTACCATCGCTAGCAAAAAAAAAAAAACAGCAAACAGCCCCATGTTTTATTTGGGAGCGTTCCCTATGTTTCTCAAAAAGGTTCCTATGTCCCCGGCATTTTATCTGACTAGGGGATAAGGCCCAGGATGCTTGCAGATGCATATTTCTTGCACAAACGGTTGCCATGCGTATTTCATGTCAAGTTTGCACACAATGGCAGACTAATCCTAACCCTAACAACAACCCGCACTCGCCATGGGGCAGTAGTCTACTTGGAAGCAGCGGGGAACATAGACACCTTTTTTGAAAAAAACATGGTATGTTCCGCGGTAGCTATGGAACATAGGACCCGGGCAACATAGGACCCGGGGAACATAGCGATACTGAACAAGGCACATCCACCCTGTTCCCACACCCACAGTCTGCCATGATGGAGAATTTGATTGATGAAATAAACTTCAGATGTTTGGAGTCATGGGAGACATACACATATTTGCCAGCGGTCCACAAAAACCTACTCACGTGGTTGCGTCTTTTGGACATAGTACTATACATTAATGCATTCTAGGAGTGATGGTGTGTGTGTGTGTGTGTGTGTGTGTGTGTGTGTGTGTGTGTGTGTGTGTGTGTGTGTGTGTTATGTCTGACCTCTGGTCTACCCTATGAGTGCGTGTGTGTGTGAGCTTGCAAGTGTGTGTGTGTGTGTGATGTGGCCTGGGTGTATTGAAGAAGAAGCTGAGAAAGCCTGTGTGTATCTGTGCATGTGTGTCAGTTGAGTTTGTTCAGGTGGTGCTGAACACACACACACACACACACACACACACACACACACACACACACACACACACACACACACACACACACACACACACACACACACACACACACACACACACACACACACACCCCAGCCTCGGGTTGCTCTGCCCATAGTGGCCTTCTCAGCGACTATCAGCCGGCTTTTAAAGAGAGACGGAGACAGCGAGAGGAGAGTGTTAATATAGTGCCATGTGTTATTGCACTTTACTCAAGCACCTCACACATTTTCATGATTAATTAAGCAAATCAAGACAACCACTTCAGACTGTACGCCCCACTGAGCCCACCATTTTTCTGCCATAAAAATGTAACGAAAGTACATGACGCATATTTCAAACTCCACATGTCCCCATGTCCCCCTGTGCTTGAGGCGATGCACTTTACACTGTGAACAAATGAGCCCCACTGCTGTCATTTCCACCTTTCTATGATTGTTTGCCGTTTGCCTGCAGCAAGGTTTATTTTATTGTTGTTGCACTGGTCAACTGATGGTTGCTTTGAATGTATAAATAAATGTGAGTGAGTGGATGGATGGATGGATGGATGGATGGATGGATGGATGGATGGATGGATGGATGGATGGATGGATGGATGGATGGATGGATGGATGGATGGATGGATGGATGGATGGATGGATGGATGGATGGATGGATGGATGGATGGATGGAGAAACAAATAAATGTGTATACATTTGTCACTGACATGGCCATGATTAAAGATAATAGATAGGCCTATCTGAAATAGCTAAGTAAGTACTCTATGACATTGTAAACATTTTCCATTAGGCTATCTATTTCGTTGACACACAGCACAAAAAGCATAAGCAGCAGATATTAGAAACTAGCATGTCATCATCATCATCATCATCATCATCATCATCATCATCATCATCATCACTGTCATCATTGTCATTGTAGTTGTCGCTATCATCATCATCATCATCATCAGCAGCAGCAGCAGCAGCAGCAGCAGCAGCAGGTGCAGCAGCAGCAACCTCACTTGAATCTGGAGGCCTACATGCTAAAATTGATCATAGACCCAAAAAGCACACAGCTAATGGAAAATATATGCAAATGTTGCTCATTTAGGAAAGCCCATTGTCTGACCATGGGAGGTTAAGATATGAAGTGTCTGAAAACAGTTGTGTGAAGACTGAAAAGGTCATCTTTACACCTCCTTTCCCCAAGCCCCTACCAGACCTGGCATACATAAGGTTTGGTTTGAAAAACATCTCCTTACTATATTTTTTGCAAGTATGGATAATAGATGAAACTAAATTACTATCCTCATGTAGGCTACTGTGTCTGTAATCCACCCACTTCCAATGCACATAGAGGAAATAAATTCCCTATATTAAGCTCCCATCTTGCCCCTGCATTTAAAGTGAGAGGGGCATACAATTTATATGCTGATGCAGAGATTTGGTAACTACTGATTCTAGACAAAATGGAACGGTGTGTTTGTTTGCGTCTTTACGTAATGCCTGCGGGCATTCGTGTGTGTGTGCGTGCGTATGGCGTGCGTCTGCGTGCGTGCGTGCGTGCGTGTGTACTTGTGTGCGTGTGTGTTGAGTGTGTGTGCGTGAGAGCTTCCACACCACATTTCCAAGATTCCTCCAAGATGAGCAGCACTGACAACTTAATCTTCCTCCAGCTTTCTGAGAGCACAATAGGCAGCACTTCGACCCTGTTCCAACTGTTAAAAGGAAAATACCTCTTCAAATTACACTTTCATTTAGCAGTTAATACAGTAAAAAAAAGTGTGATTAAAGAGGGTGCTGAATTACTCTAAAAATATGGTTTAAAAGTAGCTGGGTGTCTTAATGAAAGTTGAAGGGAAAGGTGGAGAATGTCAGCACTGCAACAGATGGGGGGTGACAACACTGTTCCACGACTTGCTAATGCACTTTTCTTCAGGCTTGTTCTGCTGAGGTGGTTTGGAGCTGCTGGGATGATTTGATTGCGTTGGATGGCCAGAATACAAACAAGTGACAGCTAGCTCCTGTTGCCCATTTTCATGCCTTAATTAATTAACATGGCATTGTGGTGACCCATGCAAACCTCTTTGCTTATTTGTCTACTGTGTACAGTATATAAAGCATTAAACATACAAGTATGGGGGTATGTAGGCCTATAAGAGAACCAAGAGACTGATAAATAGCTGACCATGGTAGACTGACCATAGCCCCCAATGGCGCCCGAAAGGGAGCAGTGTGGTGTACCATGCTCAGGGTGCCTCAGTCATGGAGGGGGATGGGGGAGAGCACTGATTAATTACCCCAACGGATGTAACACTCAGGCCCAGGGGGCAAATCTGGCCCGCGGAGCCGTTTTATTCGGTCCGCAAGATTATTTCAAATCCGTATTGCAGTTGGTCTACATGCACCATTAATGTATAGCGTAACAAGACTTGAACATGAAATATGGTGTGTCACAGGATGTGCAGACACATTTGCCCTACCATGCATGATGGGAAAAGGTGTGTGAGAAATGAAGATGTATGAAGATCATGTTCACACAATTTTAGTCAGTTCGGCCCACGACTTCGTTCCAGATTTTTATTTTGGCCCTCTGTCAATTTCAGTTTGACACCCCTGCCCTAACCGATACCATGACTGCCCTACCGCTTACCCATGACTGTCCTAGTGGCACAATAGTAGTAGTAGTAGTAGTAGTAGTAGTAGTAGGGGTGGTAGTAGTAGTAGAAGTACTACTAGTAGTAGAAATAGCAGCAGCAGCAGCAGCCACAGTTGTTGTAGCAGTAGCAGCAGTAGTGGGTGGTGGTAGTGGTAGTAGCAGCAGCAGTAGTAGTAGTAATAGTGCTATGAAAGCAGTTTGCCTGCAGTCTTACCTTCGGTCATGTAAAGTGCATCTCTGACTACATTAGTAGTAGTAGTAGTAGTAGAAGTGGTGGTAGTGGTAGTAGCAGCAGCAGTAGTAGCAGTAGTGGTAGTAGTAGTAGTGGTGGTAGTAGCAGTAGCAGTAGCAGCAGCAGTAGTGGTAGTAGTGCTATGAAAGCAGTTTGACTGCAGTCTTCCCTTCGGTCATGTAAAGTGCATCTCTGGCTTCATGCTGGGAGTGTGCATATCACAATGCTAATTGCTGAGTCTATTTATTGGTGTTGTGTATTGACTCATAGCTGTTTATTCATGTAGAGTATTGATATCCTGAAGTTTTAATCCGCTGCACATCACACACACACACACACAGACATCAGGGACAATTTCAATGAAGGACTTTCATCTTCAGTTGCCAGGATATATTTCTTTTTCTGCTTTTCCGCTGGCAAGGTTTGTTTGTTTGTTTTGAGTCTTTTTTTGTCATATGACACTCCTTTGAAACGCTTCAAGCTTCTCTCCTGCTGAGTTAGAATTCATTTAGTACCTCTTCGTTTTTCATCATTTTTATTCTCTCTCTCTCTCTCTCTCTCTCTCTCTCTCTCCCTCCATCAGTATTCCTCTTTTATGTTTCTCAGTTCATTTCCGGGATAATCAATACATAACCAACACTCCAGTCATAAGTCTCTCCTCTCCACTCATCTCCTCTCCCTTTCTCTTCTCTCCTCTACACTCCTCCTCTCCTCTCCTCTCCTCTCCTCTCCTCTCCTCTCCTCTCCTCTCCTCTCCTCTCCTCTCCCTCCCCTCTCCTCTCCTCTCCTCTCCCATCCCCTCCTCTCCTCTCCTCTCCAGTCCTCCTCTCCTCTCCCCTCCTCTCCTCTCCTCGACTCTCAATTTGAGTTCATACAATTAATTATCCTCGACGTAATCCTCTTTCTCAAATAAAGTGTTAGGCACACTAACTGTTTCAGCTCAATACTTCTGTGCACACCACACCAGCCTATCCTGGCATTTGATTTAGTGTCCAATGGCATAAAAGTCACAGCAATCAATGTTTCCTCCTTCCAGACAGTGCGAAGAACTATATCGATGGGTTTTTTCCCCATATACTGTGAGTGTTCATGCATCTTATTTTACGCCATACATATGAATTATTCCCCTCACAATCATAAATTATTTGTGGTACATGTAGCCAACTGTTAGTCCAAAGAACAATCAGCAGTTTTGGTGCTGTTTCACTTAAAGTCCAACTTTGAATGTCCCATCATCATTGTGTAGAACAGTGTACCACAATGCTGTAAAGGAAGGAAAATGATGCGAACTGAAGCTGAAAATGATGCCAATCAAACATTTGTCTGTTAGCTGTGATACCAAAGCAGTTTCAGATGAACGGCCTGAACACGCAACTAAAAAAATCCAAAGAAATTCCCAACAGTGTGTGTACGGTAGTTCTAAAGACATCTTGATCCTGAAGAACATCAAGGAACAGAGCTGTCAGCGATAGAGAGGAAGAGGGCTGTCAGCCACATCCAAGGTGTTTATTGTGCACTAAGAGGTTGAGAAACATTAAAGCCTTCGGTTTGCTTGCTATAGGATACGCGTGCACGGGCACGATTCGTGCATGAGCGCATTGACTTACGTTACTAGTTTTACGCACGTTAGATACTGCAACCAAACGTGTGCGTTAGGTGCGATATCTTCAAACTCGCTAGGAGCGACCGTAAGAAAGACTACACAGGTCCATGCGAATGCTTCTAGAGAAAACGACGATGGCAGCAACTTTTCAAGAGCGCCTCGAGCTTGTGCGAAATTACAAACATTCGATTTGCTTCTTCCCAGTAGCATTGTCTCCTTGCCCAGGAAGTCCTTTTTGTTTTGTTTACAGTCTGTGTTCCCAATTACCAGATTGTAATGCTGTTCTCTCTGCCCTCTGGATGACACCGCCAGAATTTTGTGTGTTGGTCTACTGCTTTTAAAGCCAGCATGTGCAGTCAGTTGCTCGCGTGTAATTTGCTGCTTGAAGCAAGTGTACAGCGGGCCTAAGAAGCAGGGCTATCTGTATTAAGGAACGGTTCCAGCTTATCGGAAGGACATGCAAAGACCTTATGCTCCTGGAAGAGAACTGCGCTCCTCCAACACAAACTGCCTGGCCCTGCCGCATGCTCGCTCTAAGCGATCACAGTCAAGACTGTTCTCTGTCACTGTTCCTCAGTGGTGGAACAATCTCTCAGAGGCAGCAAGACTAAACACATCTCTTTCAACTTCCAAGAAGCAAGTAAAGACTTGTCTTTCGTGACTATCTACACTACTGCTTGAGCTGCCCAGTCCCAAGCCAGACTCTATGGCATGATGTATTTGTGTCTACATGATGTGTTTGTGTGTGTACTTAAAAAAAAAAAAAGCTAACCCACTTAACATCTGCACTTGATGTTCTATATATTTCCACTTTGTATCTGCTGTGTTGACAATGATTATGTCCTCGATTGTAAGTCGCTTTGGTTAAAAAGCATGTGCCAAATGCAATGTAATGTAATGTAATACAATCTTTAAGAGCCATGCCCAAGGTGTTTACACTGCTCTTAGAAACTGAAGAACATTAAGGAATTAGACTACCAGCAGCACCACATCCAAGGTGTTTACACTGTGCTAAGAGGCGCTGGCCCACTTCATACCCCGTAGCCACCACTACAGCTGCTGACCTGGTCTCCCTCTGGCTTTGACCTTCGCTGTCCGAGTGAAGCGGGACAGAATTATTATGTAAATAGCCATCTCCTTGGTCAGCCAACCACACCGTCATCAATCAGACCTTACGGAGAGAGAGAGAGAGAGAGAGAGAGAGAGAGAGAGAGAGAGAGAGAGAGAGAGAGAGAGAGAGAGAGAGAGAGAGGAGGGGGTGGTGGATTGTGGGTAAATAAGGCTAAACTCTGTGAGTCTCCACCAAGCCCCGAGGACAAGCAGCAGAAAGGAGAGAGAAGAGAAGAGGAGATGGAGGGCAAGAGATCACCACAGGGCCTTGAGGAAGAGAGAGAGAGAGAGAGAGAAGAGAGAGAGAGAGAGAGAGAGAGAGAGAGAGACAGAGAGGGGAAGAGATCAAGAGACAGAGAGGAAGAGAGGAAGAGGGGTGAGGGGCAGTGCGAGAGAGGGGGAAACAGAGAAAATGAATGGAAAGAATAGTAGGAAAAAGATGGGGAAAAGAAAGGAAGTGAGAAGAGGAGAGAGAGGAGAAATAGAAAAGAAAGTGAGAGAAGTAAGAGAGAGAGAGAGAGAGAGAGAGAGAGAGAGAGAGAGAGAGAGAGAGAGAGATGGATGTAGCGTGGGTAGAAATGAGTTTGGGATGTGGGAGATGACTTCAACAGGCTGACACACCGGTTCTCCTGTGAGCTGAAATGATCTTTTCAGACACAGGGCAGAGAGGGGCATGTGTGTGTGCGTGCGTGCGTGCGTGCGTGCGTGTGTGTTTGTGCATGCGTGCATGCGTATTTTCAGATGTGTCCCTTTAGAATTATTCACACTTGTTGACAGATCAGCCATCCATTCAATACTTCACCTTGTACATACACATAAATGTACAGGAACATGGTGAACATTTAACTTGATGCACATTGTACATTGTATGAAAGAAAATAACCATTTTAAATTTACTTTAGGCTAATGTACAAAGACACACGATTTTGTCTAAATTTTTATTGATATACGACAAAACTCAATGGATATATTTCAAGTCCACATGTGTCTTTTTTGAAAAATGAAACAAGTCATAGTCAGCCTTACCGCAGCTGTCAACCTTTAAAAACATGTACCCAGGTTCTCCCACCACTGCGCATTTGGAGAGATCTTTAAAGCTCACCAGTGGCGTACCAAGTAAATTTTATAATATCACATGAACATTAAGGTTAACTGTCACTGAGGAAATGTAATGCAGTTTTCATAACTTTTATTTTTAATTTTATTTTGATTTTAGGGATGGTGACGGGCTGCTAGCCAAGTAAACCAGCGTTTTTTTTTTTTGGCAGTGAGTGGTCTGGCCTCGCATCGTTTGAGTGGTCTGCCAGGCTTGTCAAGAATCTGGCAAACCTATCATAAAGCAGAGATTTGTTTTGAATTAAAGCGGGCGGGGTTTTGAGGGAGTGACGACGAAGCTTGCAATGTTACGTTGGGAAAGCACATCAACGAGAAATATAGCGCTGATTGGTCAGATTGGTCAGCTGTTCTTATCAACAATCTCAATGTACTATTCATCGTGGCCAGACTAAATTACACCTCCAATCTCACATTCAGGCTGGTTTATCAGGCTAACGGGCCGCTGGAGGTCATGGGCCCAGGTGAGGCCGCACCTGCTAAAAATGCTATACAGTTGCTATAGTTACGCTCATGGAGCTGACTTTGTCAAGACACCATGATAAGAATACAGATACTAACTCCAAGGAAAAGTTGTGAAAGGAACGAGAGAGAGGGAGAGAGAGAGATGCTGTCAAAGCATTTGAGCGTAGAGACTTCAGTTGTCTTTCTTTACTCAGTATTTCACAAAGCTAGCACTCTCTCTCTAACTATCTCTCGATGAAGTCAAGAACAGGAGGAAACAGAAAGCCTCCAAAGTAGTTGTCATTCATTGCAGATGCTAAATGAACTTTCATCCACAGTTAGGGATATTGCCTCCCTGCCTTTCAATTAGCGATAGCCAGGCTCACTTCGCCCATGTTGATGTGCATCTCTGTAGCCTGGTTCAGTTTGTCAGTTTGTTGTTGTGCATCTCAGTCTACATTAGCTGGGAGAGACTAACGGCTTACAAAAACCCCTCAGGTTCTCTTCGGCAATTACCACATATAGTAAAAACAACAGTAAACACAACAAACTTTTCGCATTTTGGGGCATGATGGAGCTTTCTTATTTGTGCAACTTCAAACTTTCTTCCTCATCCCCTTTAACCATTTTGTGGAATTCTGGTTTATTTCAGGAAGAAGCTCAACTAAACCAAGTTGAACAATTATGGCAATTAATTAGACAAGCTTTGTGCTACGCCACCCGCTGCTTTTCTGAATAGCCAAATTAGCCCAATGCAGTCAGCTCTTCACTCCATTTATAACAGTACCTGACACTGCCTGTCTTCCTGCCTGTCTGTCTAGCTGCCTTTCTTCCAGCCGGTCTGCCTACCTGCCTGCCTGCCTGCCTGCCTTTGTGTCTGTGTGTCTGCCGGCCTGTCAGTCTGTGTGTCTAGCTGCCTGTCTGCCGGACAGCCTGCCTTCCTACCTGCCTGCCTATTTGTCTGTCTGTCTGCCGGCCAGCCTGCCTTCCTGTCTGTCTGTCTGTATGCCAGCCTGTCTGCCTACCTGACTGTCTGTGTGTCCACCCCAGAGTGTTGTGGCTTATCTGAGGGTGGTTCCAAACATTAAACAAGTGTCTTGCTTATAACTAGGGATGCACCGATACACATTTTTCCACTTCCGATATGATCCTCATATCTAAATTTGGATATCTGCCGATACCGATACTACTCCGATCCACATATATGCATGCCTTTCAACGTGAGGTAGGCCGAAGTAGACTATTTGATCAGAAAAGGAAGTCAGAAGAACAGGAAAGCAATTAATAAGTGAAAAGTAACAAGTAAGAAAGTAACAATCCCATCCTGAAAACTAATATGCAAGTGCTATGATTTCAAATTAACATTACACATGATTACAATGTCAGTATCAGGAAAATTCCGATATTTCGGGAAAATTCCGATCCGATCCGATCTCTGAATTACGGTATGTTGATATCTGAACGCGATACCGATACACCGATACCGATATCCCATCCCTTATAACACATTAACAAGTGTTGTGGAAACAGTTTATAACACAGGATATATAGTTTATGGCACAGGTATGACAAGTTCTGCAGACGATATTGCAGAGAGTGTTCAATGCGTCCTGCTATAGGCCTATCTGTATGACAGGTGGTTGCTATGGTTACCTGACTGTTGCCTTGGGGCATGGCAGAACACTTTGTTTTAAAAGATAGAATTTAAAAGACTGTTTTGTATTCACAGGACTTTCCTGTTAAGGGCACTGCATCGCTATTTCTGCCAACAAATAATTGCTTTGTGTGTGTGTGTGAGTGAGTCAGTGAGTCAGTGAGCCAGAGTGAGTGAGTGAGTGAGTGAATGGCTGAGAGAGCATGTGAGAGAGAGTGAGTGTTTGGAAGAATGAGAGAGCAAGTGATTGAGTGATAGGATACTCACTACTGTAATTGCATTTTGCCTGTTGTCATATTCTTTATCTTAACCTAAATGGCATGTAGGTTTACCATTTTCCAGCCATCAGGCTGTACATGTGTCCATTGTAAAAAATCTTGTGTGCTAATAATACTCTATAAAATGTCCATAAACTGATACATTTCTGGAGGCTAAAGCTTTCAACATGTTCAACTTTCAAGGTGTGAGAGTCAACACGTTGGCATTGTGTTCTACCTGTTTTAAATGTTTTTCTCCTAGCACGTTGTTCTCCCCAAGCATGTGAGCGAGTGGCTTACTGACTGATTGCGAGGCATCAGGTATGCCTTTTGTTGACTCGGCAACCTCGCCATCGGAGCTTGAAGACACAAAAAATCGGAAGACTCCTTCCAGAGTGGTGAGTTTTGAAGACGACTCGGGTTGTGTCTCCGTCTAAATGGCAAAAATATGTCCATGGCCCATTACACCTTCCCGCCAATCTTCTCCAGATGTTTGCGTCTTCAGACCCAGATGGCAAGGTTGCCATGTAAACAAAAGACACAGATAAATATTTTTGTCGTTTC
>NC_085876.1:33345490-33357990 GCF_034702125.1 Engraulis encrasicolus
TTTGCTCTCCACTGCACTCTCCACTCCACTCCTCCCTACCATCCATCCTTCCTTCCATCCATCCATTCATCCTTCCTTCCATCCATCCATTCATCTATCCATCCATCCTTCCTTCTCTGCAAGTAACAGATGCTCTTTTTGCCCTTGGGCTCACCAAGACGAGCACATTTATCCAATAACCCAATGACCACCCCTTCATGCATGCGCACACACACACACACACACACACACACACACACACACACACACACACACACACACACACACACACACACACACACACACACACACACACACACACACACACACACACACACACACACACACACACACACAGTCATGCACACACGCTCACATTCACTCTCTGAATCTCTTTCTCACTGTCACCCCGCCCCTCACTTACTGTACAAGAGGGCCAGAGCACTTGTCGAGTGAGCGAGCAGGTTGGGGAGGGGGGGTGTTGAGGAGGGGGTTGGGTCACTCCAAGGATTTCCACCTTTTTCTGTCGGCACGGCATCTTGCTCTCCAGAACAGTCTGTCCTCAGCACTCCTGTCTCATCATCCTGATGCAGTGCTAAGCTGTCCACAGTGATACGGCACCGACCCCCAGGGAGGATCCTCTTGCACCCCTGCAGGGGGGCTGCTTTTTAGGGGAAGGGAGGGGGCGGGGGCGGCTTTCGAGCAGCAGGGAAGAGGTGGAGTAGTAGGGGATCAGGGCCTGATTGCTCTCTAGCACAGAAGCTACATCTACACGGAAATGAAACAAGGTTTTTTTTTTAAAACAAGTTTAAAAAAATATTCCTCCAACAAAGGAATGGATCAGTAAAATATTACATAGAGATGGCTGCCGGGCAGGGGAGCATGTGATATTTTCGAGCTTGAATTGAAATTTTGATGGTAATTGAATTTATTTTAGTAAGAGTTTTTAGAGTTTTATTGAGATCCATGCTTCAAGGAAAACTACTGTTGTCTGGTTTACGCTCATGCTTATCAAGGTCAGGGCAAGGTCATGATTACATTTGTAAAGAGCTTTAGCTACCGTATGTTTCAAATAGATACTGACAGAGTCTTCCTTGTGATCACTCCTACACATTTCCACAGGTTTAAGTGTTAATGAGTGGCACTGTGCCTTTTCCTTTCGGTTAACAGAAATATCATTTTGGCCGAAGCAATACAAAGGGATATTTTGGTCAGCTCAGCACAATTCATATACTATTGAGTCGAGTACAAAAGCAATCAACAGTAATCTTGCTGTATCTCAAAGTATCTCTAAGCTACTCTCACGCTCAGCGATCTCGGCTATCCTCAGACAGTATAAGAGACATAGTGTATTGTATGTATATCCAGCCAACAGAGGTGGGAAAAGGGGTGATTTGCCCCGGGCCCAAAATTGATTCAGCATTAGTTTGTACAGTACTACGTATTGACAGGTGGACGTTTCAGATGACTTATTCCCTGGCCCAGCCAAAGGTGTCATGCGGCCCTAGGCATACAGTACATAGCACTGTAGTATTGCTACAGCACAGTCCATTCTTAGTGTTCAATGCCATTATCCAAGTGTTGAAAAATCAATTATGCATCTGCTGTCTGCTTACACCACACATCTTTGGTTAAGGGAGGTGAACATTTATTTTATTTTGTTTGCTTTAGAAATGAATTCCTGCACACTCCTTTTGGATACACACCTAATAACATACCGTATATCCGTACGTCCTGAAACATGCAACAACTACTCACTGGAAATATCTTGCTATAGGAAGTAAACTGAATATGACCTATTCCACTTTGCCAACGCACTTAAAAGGTATCTCAGGGATTTTATACTTGTGGAGTCCTTTACAGCGAATCTGAACCATCAGGTCTTTTCCTTTTATTTGACTGATAGCATATACAGCACAGAGTGTCCAAGGTGTTTTGGTATTTTTGTGCACCCAGAGATTTCATTAGTTAGATTTGAGTGCATCAATCTCTGTGATTGTTTTGATGTTCCCTGGCAACGATGGCAATGACCATGGCAATGACAGGAATATCAGATTTACTAACGTACTTTATGGCATCAGTCAAAAAAGCGTCCTGCATTGCATTTATACTAGAGCTACCTTTCAGATGATTTGTCTAGTACATCACATACTGAATTGACCAAGCGAATGTTTTGAAATGATTGACTAGTTATGCGAGTGACACAAATAAATGTCCCTATGCACAATCCTGTATGTGGCTGTCTGAGGTTAGTTATCCCTGCTTGCTATCAACAGTAATACAAGCAGAAGGTCTTCAGTACAGACCCTTCACAAACCACATTTCTAGGTGGTAATGCACTCTAGGGGCGCCAACGGGCGAGTGCAGACTCCATTCAGGATGAATTGACTGCGCTCTCACAAAAGCGCCCTCTAGGTGAACTGCAGGCATGGATCAAGTGAGTGAAGAGAGTAGCAAAAGTTTGGGCTCATCATCACATTTTAACACAACGTAAACCATTTCACACCGGGTTACCCCTTTAATATTGACAGTAATCCATAGTTGTCGGCCTACAGGACAGCAGAAAGTGTATGTCACAGTGTTTTCCAACCTTTTTTGTCTTTGCATACCCCCTAAGCCTTTTCGTTGTACAATGAGTACCCCCTCACTCATGCTCTATGTCTCTTCCCTTATCCCAATGTGACTATGCTCCATTACTTTTACATTTTTTCAAGTAGCCTACTCCCTGCAGTGTGCTCATGTACCCCTAGGCCTGGTGGTATAAGTACCACTGGTTGGGAAACACTGGTGTATCAAATCCCCTGTCTATCTCCAGGTAGCTGTCGGCCTACGGGACAGTATGAAGTATACAGTAAAGTGTATCAGATCCCCTGTCTATCTCCAGGTAGCTGTAGCTGTAGGCCGACAGCATACATGGATTACTGACAATAATGAGGTGTCTATCATGTGTCCATAAGATCACCTGTCTATCAGCCTCCCTGTGGTGTGAGCTGAGTTCAGGCAGGATATCCACAGGCATGACAGCTAGACTCTTCCAGATTAATCCAGGCTTTGTGAAGGCAAATATCTGAAACGGGAGGAAAGGGGAGTAAAGGGGGAGGGGTGGGGGTGGTGCAGAGAGCGAAGGTCACAGGAAGATGAGTGTTAGTGTGAGGAGAGTGAAGGGTCTATTCTTTTAATATTTCCATCCTTCAAAGAAGCTTATCCTGTCAAAAAGCTCTGAGTGTATTGTACAACGTGCTGGCATTCCCTTGCTGAAATCCTTGTAAACCAACCTCGTCAGTAACGAGACGTAAGCCATTCTCGGAGCTGGTACCTCTGACAGAAAACGAGAGCTAAGCTGTTCTCCGAGCCGCACACCATATTGATCCAGTTTTACACCCCAGTCACGCCAGGGTGCTGATGTCATGATGACAAATGTCACCACCACACAAAATGCAAAGCAACAAATCAGATTTATGTCTGTCCCACAGTGGCAACAAACTGAATTGCCGTTATCCTAGCACTTTTTTTTCTTACGATGGCATTTTCTAATGATACCCGTCTGATAAAATGCCTTTGGTGCCACTGTCTGGGTGAGGGATCATCGGGGTTTAAACTCGAATACCTTTTGGAGGGCGATTTCTCATTTGTAATTGAATCTAAACCTTTACCTTTTTCCAACAAGTTTCGTTTGGGCTGATAAATGTGGACATTCCACAAATATCAGCTCATCCATCCTCTCGCAAAGACCAGATTATGTGCCGTTTTCAGCTCTTGTTTGTGTGAATCAAGATGTTTATAAATGCAGAGACCCAGACTTGTTGACATTCTTTGTTGCAAGCACAGCTCCAGATCTTCCATATTCAAGCTGAGCAAGTAGGCCTGCAGAGGTAGTTTATGTATGCCTAATGATGGTCAATTTTACAGTCCAGGCATCAAGTATCATCAAGTAGCCTCTCAGAAAAGTTGTTTTGTTGACCGCTTAGGTTTAGTCAACTTGTGCTGGTAAAACCATATGGGCCAATCAAAAGCATAAGCTTGTGTGGTTTCTATGGCAATGAAGAGTTGCTGTCAAGTTAGTGGACACAATAACATCTGCTGCAGATAAATGTTTTAATGCAAATGATTGACCCACTTTTTCAGACACCAGTCAACCAGTAGCAAACCTAGGGAGACAGATCAACCATGCCATTTGGGAAATGTTAATTGTTATGCTCTTGGTGAGACCAAGTCTCGAAGAGATTTGAAAGTCTATGATAATTAGACTAACTATACTTTACTCATTTAGTATACAAGGACTACTATTATATTCAGGGAAATGGAGGATGTGCTTCTACACCAAGACCTGAGCTCAAGAGTAATGGAAGAGTAAATGGGGTCCACTAGAGTGAGTAATGTAATCTATTCCCTCACAGTTCTCTAGCGTGTTGTGAACAGGCCCAATCATAATGACTTTCTACCTGGGAACCACTGCCTAATTTCTCACTCTCCTTCACACTCTGTCTGTGCTTTGCTCACATATTGCACCCAAACTCATTAATATTCAAACCGTCTCCACAGCACAATAAAGACAAGAGAGCGCTGCTCTTGGGCAATGCTGAGCTCTGTTATTACCTGATTTCCCCTCTTTACCTGGTTTTGTCTCCTCTCAGTCTGAAATCTCTTTTGTCATCATTTCGCCTGGCCCGTATTGTGTGAAAAATTCAATAAGTCAGTCTGCAGTTATTTCTATGTAATTCATTATCGACGACGTCAGATACAAATCAGGATTATCACTGATGAAGGCGAACATCTATCACTTGAAAGTGGAGATAATAGCCGACTCAGAAATGAACTCGGATTTGAAATATGTTTGTAATATATCCAGAGTTATGCTGTTAAATGATTGTTTAAGGGGACAGAAAAAGAGATGAGGTGGAAGAAAACTTATTATTTGTCTCATTTGTCTTTTTCCTTTCCCCCATTTGTGTAGATACGGCACATTTTGTGGTTGAGTAGTGCCCATCATTGCTGAGAGGGAGGTGAATAGTGCCCATCATGTCTGGGAGAGAGGGAGGTGGTACTGTAGGCTAATCTCTTGCACATGCCTCCAGTGTGTGCCCTTGAGACCTGTAGAGAGGGATTCAAACATTGATCTCTCTTCAAACGCTGGTTTCGTCACCGCCAGCCTGCTTGCCTGCCTCTCTGTCTGTCTGCCTATCTATCCCTGCTGTCAGTTTCAAACTGGCTCAGTCTCTTTGTCCTTGCTTTGAAACAAAGGCCCAGCAGACATTTCACAACACAAACACCCTTCAAAGGAGATGTCAATCACCGCCGGCTTTCCAAAAATACCAAATTACATTTTTTTGGGGCCGGCTGATTGGATATCCGATGGGGTGTTCAGAAGGTCCAGTGCTGCCCTGGACTCTCCTTTGATATCACCTCGCCACTGGCTGTCATGGTAGCACTGATGCATGAAAACTTTTGGTGAAGTTGTGCAACATTGTCAATCGACTTTGAAAGACCCTGAAAATGGTGAAAAAAGAAATGGATACTAAGGCGATAAGTTCTGCCAGAAAGATGAGAAGGTATCTAGCTCAATTACTCACTTGCATTAACCAACCAATCACTGCCCTAGTTCTCGGGTATACCAGCTTTCTCACATTGTCACTCGTGTTCCTTCAGCCAATAGGATGCAATGTCTGCACACTCATTTATAAACTTTCTGTCCATCTCTGCTCACCTGCTGACTACAGTACGCTTGTGTCAACGCCCCCAACTCCTCCCCTTCAGCCTCCACTGCCTGTGGATCCCTACCCCGGGAGTAGGAAATACGTCGGGTCTCTGCTTCAGATGCAGTTTGGCATCTTCTCTCCGGCCTGGACACCACGAGTAAGGCTAGAGATCCATTATAGTGTTACGTTATCGCAGCTCAACGTACTGGATGCCCCAGTGTCGACGCACTGCTACTACAGCTCGCGTGGCCCAGGAGTTATATACAGGAAGTATATCAATCTACATTTCTAGCCGTTTTTATCAATATAGCAAACCAACTGCCCCTAAATTACAGTTCTAAATGCTTTTACTGAACTCGGCACATGTGTTTTTTTCACACACAGCTTGGCCTCGTGTTGTTATGCTTATGGTCGAAATCGAACATAATCATTTGAACCCAGGGATCATAAGCACATGCAACATAAATGCTTGCAGTCTATATTTTGTACATCCAAAAGTTTGATAGATGTCAAAAATCTACTTTTACGGAGGGAAATGCACCTTCGTGATGACCACAGGTATCATGGGACATCTTCATGTGCTCAACAGTCATTGGGAAACACAGTCCGTCAGCCGCTGCTAATTGGCATAACTTTCAGGAGAGCTCAACTTTTGACGTGTCACCGGACCCACGCTCGCCGTGCCGGAATCCCAACATGCTTTGCGAGTCCGGTAACGACGATCTGCCGCATTTCATTGAAAATGAATTGAATGCGTTGGTACGGCTTGCATCAAACTGACAAATGGATGGGCACTGTAATGCTGAGATCGTCTATTCCAGTCATTGAGGTCCTGGGTCGATGGTTCACTCTGTAGCCGCTGTGGATGCTTCCACCTCTAGACACCGTCACCAGTTGGTCCCCGTCCTGTGAAGGGGGGTAGGCTCTCGATCCCAACCTCATCCAGGGGGCCTGCACCAAAGAGAATCACTACTTTGGTGTTGTCAATAAAAACCTTATATTGCATTTGGTCTATCGAATCTCTCATGGTTGAAATAGAGAATCCATAAGTGTATGAATGATTGAATGAATGAATGAATGAATGAATGAATGAATGAATGATTGAATGAATGAATGAATGAATGAGCAATCTTTGTGTGTGTGTGTGTCTGTGTGTGCAGGGCTGTACTGGGATCTGAAAAGGGCCCGGGCACTTTTTGACACCTGAGGGCCCGACACTGATGCCTATCGGTATTTATGACGTTGTATTACGTATATATAGCCTATTAAATACGTATAATATCACCTATTAAAAAGCTCACACGAAAAAATGCTTCATCACTACTCACAATAACCCTCATAGGGAGATGGTCGCAGTACCCTCATGTTCCCTTCATCCTGCATGTGAAGTTCTGAGTATGTTTGAGGGTAGAAGCGGCGCATAGCTACATTGGCTAGCTGTGTGTGTTGAGGGGGATGCAACCTCTGTCCTCTGTCTCTGTCCCACGTCTCGTATCCGTCTCTACCTCCCCTGCTCGAACCATTTCCTCCGCCGCCTCATCCTGCACCACCTTGCACTCGTTGATGCACCGGCGGCCCCACTGTCCCAAACTGAGGTCGAGCTGTGTGATTCACCACCTCCCACGGCCACACGAGAGCTATCGGTCCGGAGGTCGAGCTGGTGGTGCTTTTAGCTTTGAACAAGTCAGTGATTTAGCACATTTTGTTCCATCTTATTTTATTTAGTTTTCGCTTTCACTTTTCCAAAAGATTTTCATAGCCAGTCCTTTCTTTCTCCATATAGCGTCCTGTATCCTCCGCTCCACCACCAGAGTTTTTATTAACCGAATAGCCACCATCCAAGTCAACGAAGTTTCGGATGATGATGCTGCTGACAGTCAGACTAGTTGGGTCAAGCGAGGGCCTGCAGGGAGGGGCGGGCCTTCGAGAAACAGTGCATTTCATTGGACTAGGCCAATGTGCCTCAAGAGAAGCATCCAATGAGCCCCGATGTGTCTTTTTTTTACCGTCACAGACAAAAAAAATAATGTATAGTTTTTTATTATTATTTTCGGCTCTCGAGGGCCCGAAAGACGCGAGGGCCCACCGGGATTTACCCGTTACGCTAGATTAGATAGCCAGTCCAGCCCTGTGTGTGTGTGTGTGTGTGTGTGTGTGTGTGTGTGTGTGTGTGTGTGTGTGTGTGTGTGTGTGTGTGTGTGTGTGTGTGTGTGTGTGTGTGTGTGTGTGTGTGTGTGTGTGAGCAAATGCCAGGCTGAGGTCTGTGGAGTATCACATGATGCATGTATAATATCCTTCCAGGCTGAATTGCACATTGTAAGACATTAGCCATGATAGCCTGATGCTTCACATTTTAGTCATGGAAATGGCACAGCATCATGCATGCATTTAAAATCATTAACCACACCAATCAATTAGGTTGCCAATGAGAGATTGACACTTTCATGTTGATTTTCACGAACATCATGTCTATGCCTTTATTTTTTAGAGCTTGTTAAAGCAATTTCCATGTAAATTGCATCACTTCAAACATGATGCAGAGAGAGAGAGAGAGAGAGAGAGAGAGAGAGAGAGAGAGAGAGGAGAGAGAGAAAAGCAGCCATTTCACATTCTCACAGATGATGAATTGAAAAGGTTTCTCTGAGTTGAGACAATTTACTGTATTTCATTTTCCCAGAGATTGCCCTTATCAGCGTGATGCTTGCTGGCTTCTGTAATTGGGCAGGTGTCGAGCAAGGGCTACAGCTTGTCACTCCATGCAAGCTGTGCTGTACGGCAAGCTGTCACAACAATCCTTTACCATTTCAATTATCAGACTTTTGGCTGGCAGGGAAATGACTCAGAGCAAATTCTCACAACTGTAACAACCTTTGAAAATTACTGCTTCATCAAGCATAACTGTTTGCTAATGGCACTGTTAGTTTATTTGCCGTAAAAAGCAATGTCTTTAAGGTGCTAACTGCTATCATTTCCTCCCCTTTTTGACTTTTGTGCTTTTTCATTTTGCATTTAAATCATAGGCCTATTTCATGTGAGAAATCAAACAGTACTGTAGAGATTCAGCTAGGCTATATAGTTCGGCAGATGGGTGATTTGATCGTGCACTTTTGAGTAAAAGCATGAAAATCGGTACACATATCCTTCTTGATATGCTGATTAATATTAGCGTTGGAGGCGTCGCGAAAAATTCTGCATTTTCAAGATGGCCGCCAAATCCAATATGGCCGACCCATGTTAATGAATCTACCTGACACTTTGTAGTAAACCAAATAAATTGGTACATATATCCTTCTTGATATGCTGATTAACATTAGCATTGGAGGCGTCATGAGAAATTCATCGTTTTCAAGATGGCCGCCAAATCCAATATGGCCAATTCATATTTATGAATGTACCTATCTACCTAAATCAAACAGTACTGTAGAGATTCAGCTAGGCTATATAGTTCGGCGGATGGGTGATTTGATCGTGCACTTTTGAGTAAAGGCATGAAAATCGGTACACATATCCTTCTTGATGCTCTGATTAAATTTAGCGTTGGAGGCGTTGCGCAAAATTCTTCGTTTTCAAGATGGCCACCAAATCCAATAAGACCAAACCATATTAATGAATCTACCTGAGACTTGGTAGTAAAAGCATGGAAATCGGTCCACATATCCTTCTTGATATGCTGATTAACATTAGCATTGGAGGCGTCACCAAAAAAAAAATCGTTTTCAAGATGGCCGCCAAATCCAATATGACCAACCCATATTAATGAATCTACCTGACACTTGGTGGTAAAAGCATGAAAATCGGTACACATATCCTTGATATGCTGATTAATATTAGCATTGGAGGCGTCGCGGGGGGAAAAAAACCATTATTTTCAAGATGGCCGCCCAATCAAATATGGCCAGCCCATATTAACTACCCGGTACTTTGTGGTAAAAGCATGACAATTGGTACACATAGTTACTTCTTTACAGTAGATGCTTATTCATATTAGGAATGGGGCCATGAACAAAAATCAAAAATCAAATATGACTGACCCATAATACAATACAATACATTGCAATGTGTATTTATATAGCACAGTATCACAACTATAAAGTTTACTCAAAGCGCTTTGAAAAAAGACATACACCCATACATACACATTCACACATCATATGTCAAATCTTCACATCATTATCATGGTCTAGAAATGAATCCTAATACTGTACACGTAAACTTTTCACTCAAGTTATATTTTACATACCCTGAGTTGACTTTTTGATGGCCATCATGTTCCAGCTGTGCCATTCACCATTTATTTAAAGTTTATGTCAATCATTTAATTAGGCATTATTGGCAGTTTGATTGATGTTGGCCATAGTATATACCATAGCCTGTGAAATCCTACTACTTTACACAATTGTTCTGATCTGAAATGTAGCATGAATTCCATCCCTCAGTGAGGGTACCAGATCTTGGGGTTCAATCAGGAGAATGAGTAGGGGTGTAAAGGCAATGGCTGCAGTTTGTTTGAATAGATACAACTGACATGATTGGATATGGGCTACACGCGTGCCAAATACCACATTCTTAACGACCTATAAACTGCCATGGGCAATCGTAAATCACAACTTTGCTATGAGAAATTGCATAACCACCAGATTATCTCACTTGAGAGATCAACTTGTGTTAACCAGGCAAGATTTACCATACAACTTGCATTGGGTGCAGGATTGCAGTTTGTTTGAAAACCTTGTGCAGCTAGAAGTAGTCATAAACAATTGGTTTCTTTGAAGTAAGCAATCATAACAATGTCCATGATTTAACAAATCAAGTGAACTTTCTCTCTAGCAATCTTGAAATCCTGGCCCTTTTGGAATTTGTACAAGGCCTATGCAGTTATCACTAAGCGCTAGAGGTGCTGTACATCCCACAAGCCACATAACGCTACTGCCGTATTACCTATTTGAGGCCTCAAGAATGCAATCAGTGGACCTATTGAAGAGTAAAAGCACAGAACATTTCATACAGATCTGTCCATCTGTACAAAACCTATAATCCAAACAAAGTCAGCAATCTTCAAAGTGTAAGGCTTTAACACTTTGTCAGTTCATGTACCTATTATAGAGTGGTAGAACACAAGAGGTGGTGCAAACTCTTGCACCTATTCTAAAGTTATCACATTACAGAAAATAATCTATTGTGGTGGTGGCAGACACAGTTTGGGCAAAACCATAACATATGCATCACTTCATTTGATAACGTGCCAATAATGTTTAATCATTGTCAATGGTATTTTGTGAGTGTTAATTATATGCAATGCCAAAATATTTTTGTAGAAAAATATGTAATTTCTTAGTGCCTGAAGGATTTATTAGCAATCTTGAAATTTAAACTTTTTTTGCAAAGTATCGAGTTCTTTTATCAATCAAAATATAAAAAAAGTAACTGTGCACAAATTTCCATGCCTTTACTACAAACTTTCAGGCAGCAATGCCTCCAATGGTTATATTAATCAGCATATCAAGAATGATATGTGTACCGATTTTCATGCTTTTACTACCAAGTGTCAAGAAGATTCATTAATATGGGTAGGCCATATTGGATTTGGCGGCCATCTTGAAAATGCTACATTTTTCGCAACGCCTCCAATGCTAATATTAATCAGCATATCAAGAAGGATAAGTGTACCGATTTCCATGCTTTTACTACCAAGTGTCAGGTAGATTCATTAATATGGGTCGGCCATACTGGATTTGGCGGCCATCTTGAAAACAATGCATTTTTCACTACATCTCCAATGCTAATATTAATCAGCATATCAACAAGGATATGTGTACCGATTTCCATGCTTTTACTACCTAGTACCATTACTATCCTCATCCTCTTTATCATCATCACTATCATCATCTTTCGCATCATCATAGAAAACACAGTGGGATTCCATGAATGTGTCCACTGAATGAGTACGTACAAAACAAGCCAATGAGTATCTGTAAAAAGTTGAGCATCTCTCTCTCTCTCTCTCTCTCTCTCTCTCTCTCTCTCTCTCTGCCAGTGTCCTTGTTATTTTCAGGCCGACTGCAGCTCATTATGAAGTGCCATGGCTGACGTTAAAAAATGGCCAAAACAAGCCTGACTGAGATTCAAATCAGAGAAGGATACAGCTATGCAAATGAAAAGTAAATGTAGCGTGCAGTCTGGTCGCACAGAGATAGTGGCTTGGTCCACACCAAAGCAAATAGCATTTAGATAACCACTAGCTCCACACCACGGCAAATAGCATTTAGATAACCACTAGCTCCACACCACGGCAAATAGCATTGTTGGTCACTCACACCTGGAGGCAAATAAATAAATAGGCCTAACACCTGCGATTTACAAAAACAAAACAAAACTGGGATCTTTTCAAATATCCAAGCCAGTGAAATGGACATTTTTCTTGCAGACATTTCTAGAAAAATGGCTTTCAGAGAGTCCGACTGCAATCACACATTAGAGTGCTTTTTAAGCAAATAAGAGAAATTACATTATGCATTTGGCCAGCCCAAATGGAAGTGATTGCGCGTCTGCAAACAGTGATTAGCCACACTGACACCTGACTGTGAATAACATCTGCCTTTTAAAACGAGCAAAAAAGTGCAGTTGTTCATTTTATGTCAGTCTACTTTTGAAATGTATTTATTTTTGCATTTGCACATATTTACGTAGGCTACATGTCGTTGAAGTTAGAAAAGATATGACAAAGACTTTTCATTCTGTTTTTACCAAGCACTATGGATGTTATGTAGACCCTGCATTCATTTCTGGGAGACAGGGTTTGTTTTTGACATTTGTAGAAAGGCATCA